>NC_048893.1:32651298-32679023 GCF_011077185.1 Oxyura jamaicensis
TTTTTTTTTTTTTTTTTTTTTTTTTTTTTTTTTTTTTCAGGAGAAATAGGGCTTGGCAATAGCAATAGGTATGCAAAAAAGAATGCAAAAAGGAGGTAAGTGAGCAGATGTGGAGAGAAAATCACCGGGCAGAAATCTCCCCCTTGGGCCACTAAACATATTGTATATAAACTCTGCATAAAAGCTCTGTATCCCTTGGCTCTCTGATAGCAATTATCATCAACCTGCAACCAAGCAGCTTAAAAGACTGCTCAGCAGCTGCCTTTGCTCAGTTCCCAGAGGCAGCCATGAGTCAGAGGAAACAAACCCAGACTGTGTGACTCTGTGCAACCTTCTGCTTACAATTACTATCAAGATGGATGGGTGACACTTCTGTTTTTTTTTTCCCTTCACAGTGGGACCCTTTGGAGACCACACATGCAACACTACAATTACACTATGACAGGTCAATAGCAGGACAGAAAACTGTTAATAAACTATTCAAGATTACTATCAGCCAAAGCAGTGCCATTAAGAAATGGGTACAAATGTACTGGTAGAGTTGTCCAAAAAAAAAGTCCTGAAGGCTCTATTTCCATAGAAAACTCTCTTTTTACTGCTTTCCCAATATTCTCATACCAAATCTACACTAAAAATGCCTACAGGTCTCTGTATTTGACTAAAACCCCAAACATAGTGTCCATAAAAGCAGGTTGATGGCAAATCTATATATAACAATGCCTTTTGTTCGCACTACCACTACATACAGCCACACCAACACAGACATACTGCTAGATTAAATCAGGCTGAGTGCCAAGAGCAGATTAGCAGGACTGGTTTATTCTGCTTCTGTTGTGTGTTTTCTTCTGTGTTTTTGGCTGCTGCTGTTGGGCTGGCACAGGGCAGAATGCAGGTGAAAACCAAAATAGGTTAAAACTGACAATGCTGATTTAGGGCAAACAAGATCTTGACCCCCTAGTTCTTGTTGTCTTATCATGCAAGTACAAAACAAAATGAAGATGCATTTTTCCAAATCAACATCCACAAGAGAAGAACTGGACTCACAATGCCCAAGTGTCATCCTACAGTGCTTGAACACATTCAGCTGAACCAGTTCCCAATGGAAATCAAGTCCAACGTCAACTACCATTACTCCATTCTACCTTTTCCCCTCTTCCATATTTCAGCCCTGGGGCCTTCTACCCAAGGAATGCATTGCAGCGTGCACCTGACAGCTCTGCCACCAAACACGTCCAGCTAAAGTCCACTGGCCTTCCAAGCATCTGTGCTTTCCTGTTGTGAAGTAAATACAGACAGGCTCAACTGAACCCAGCTGTTATTTGGAACTGCAAAACAGCAGCAGCATCCCAGCTGTTAGAGATGTTGCCCTGGATGTCCTGCATGACACTAAGAACAGCAGGGAATAAGGCATCTGTTTTCTACACAGATGTGGGAGAAGAGAATAACATTAAAAAGATATGTGATGAGGGAAGTTTTACCACATTGTGTTTTCTCAGCACAGCAGGACTCCAGAGGAAAATGAGGTTTGTGTGCCAGCACCAGAAATTCATGGGGCAAAAGCTACATGACAAATTATTCAAGCACAAGCTGGTCACCCTGTTCCATCCAGGAGACAAGAGTGCGGCAGCAGCATGTGTAAGTGATGAGCAGAGGTTTCAAGGCTGCAAACTGTCCCATAGCTTCTAGCAATTCCAGAGATTCCAAGTGGGCACACAGTGATGCTGGCTTGAGGAATTCCTGTGCGTGTCCTCCCTGGATACCCAACCTGGTGTTTTGTAGGGCCTGTAGGCAGACCTGGGACAGCCTACTGAGAGCAATTATAGTGTTGCAGGAGGCTCCAAGACAGACTGGAAATCTTGTGGGATGCTGTATGCATAGAGACAGCACCCCAAACCTGACTGACTATGGCTTCATTGCTGCTGGCACCTGAATGTATGAGAGCTTTGAGCTGCTGTTACGTATCAATCTGACTGCAGATGAGATTTATGCTAGATCTGTGCTCCAGAACACAAATTCATCTTTTCTTTCCTGATCTGCTTGGTGTCAGAGTTCAGTGAAATCAGGCTGCTTGGACAGTAAGTTCTCTGAGGCACCCAGTAGAGTGCACTGTTTATGGCATATCTATTAATTAAATCCCCAGCAGCTACCTGTTTTAGTTGAGAGCTTTAGATACTAACCAGCAGCATCACTGCATAGCTGCCAAAAGGGAAGGCGGGCTCCTGGCCCCTGCAGTGTCTGAAGTCTGCCTCTGTCTGGTTTGCTCTCCTGCTGGCTCCACTGCTTTTGCAGGCTCAGCTGGGCAGCGGCCCGCCCGCTTTCCATGGGAGGAACGAAGAGTGCCCCTCTGCAGTCTGGAAATTCAGATGGATGGATTGTATACACTGCCGTCCTAATAGTACTGCATTGGGTAATTACTGCTAATGCATGTCTTCCTATAGCACAGTGACATCTACAGTCCGTGTTTAAAACGAGGATAATATTTTACCAGTGTCGCACTGTTATGCATTTTAGGGCTGTTCTTTTTAAAAAGCAGTGCTGGCACTGCGTGCGGTACTTAAGTGCTGTACTGCAGAATGCTGCAGGATGCAGTGTGCTCAAGTTTCAGAGCAGCAGGACACGAGCCAGCTCCAGCCTATGAAGTGTGCGACTTGTTACTGTCATCCTGAGCCTTGCTTGTGGCTATGCTTCCCATAATAAACATACAAAGTCTCTCCACACCTGACTCAAGCAGTCCCTTCTTTTCTGTGCTAGTATCTTGATGGTCATCTCTTGTTAGTGTCAGTGATGTGTCTCAGGTATCTGGCCATGACTTCCCATGCTCTTAGGATAATTTCATCCTGTAGCCCTTGCAGGCTGTTGACTGAGGCAGCCCAACTAGATGCATTTTCCTGAGGTACTTCACCATTCCAGGGAAACTTTTTTCCTTCCAGTGCTCTTGGGACAAGCAGCCCCTCTATGCACATCTTTCTGTATTAACTTTTCCTCATCTTTCTGTATTAACTTTTCCTCTCCTCTTTCACCTGTATAAACTTAACTTCTTGTTTTATTTATTTAGCATTAAAGCATCAGCCTGAGCTTTTTCCTAAGTTGTTCAGAGCCATCTGTCATGCTTTTTGCTGTATAAATACATAGTCAGATCAAAATGTCATCTATGTAAACTTTAGCACATTGGGCTGTTTAGAATATAAATACAGAGAAATCCTGTGGTTTTTGGTGAAACACCTGGAGTTGAACCAACTCAGGCCATAGTCTGAAACACAGACAGTATCTGTCAAAACACTTGGATGTGGGAGACCTTTCAAGATCTTAGGTCTGGGTGCACTTCCAGCTCTGGGCTGACCTTGGACAAAATTGAGGACAGGAAAGTCAACATTTTCCTTTCCACCTTCCAAAGATTTGTTTCTGTCAGGTCCCCCATTTGAACAGCAGGGAAATAGATACAGGGCTGAGGAATTTCCACAGACTGAACTTGCTATTCATTGGAGATGCAGACAGTGTTTCCCAAAGGAGGTGCTGAATGAAAACAAGTATGATCTATTGTTTTCTTAACCCACCCATCAGACCCAAGCTGATGTATCAGGCATGGAAAAAGCATGGACATTGATCATTTGTCCCAGTATTTCTGTCTTTGTTGAAAGCTGAAAATGTTCCCTTTCTGTGTATTTGATCAGACCTAATTCCAGTAAGTGACTAGGCGGAATTTAGGTGCTTCTGTCCAAAATGTGTGATGACACTGCTCAGCTGCTTCTTGACTTCCTGGGGTGAATAACTTCCAAGGGCACTGCACATTTTGTCTCAAAGGCCTAGAATAATACCATTGAACATTCCTGAATCATCTTCCTGAATGGTCTGAAAAATTTGACATTTAAATCAGATCTAAGCTTAATCAGGAGCCAGAAAGTAGTTGTTCCTCTGCCTCTGGTTTTGACTTGTTCGGTCCTGCTGAGATTCTCAGGTAGTGGATGCCTTCTTTGAAATGGTTTAGGAACCACCTTTGCCATACCATTTGATTAGCCTGAATGTTCATGGAGAACAGGAGGAGCTACTATAAGCAGTCAACTTTTTGGGCTACCTGAAGTAACTAACAGGTATAAATCACAGGGGCCCAAACTTATGTTTTTATTTTATTTATTGCACTTTGTTTTAATTTTATTTTATTTTTATTTTGACAATGAAGGATATGTGATAATGCAAAAAATGTGATAGCAATTCAGTTAAGAGAGTGTAAGTCTCCCTCCTCTTTCCCTTCATACTGTGTTCCTGCTTATTAAAGCAGGAATCTTTGCAGCTTTCCTTTTGGCTTTAGGCTGTGGGATGCTTTCTTAGAGGCATAGACAGGACCTTTCCAGATCTATTCTTGTGAGACCTTTGCAGCCTTCTACAAGACATCTTCAAGCTCTTTCCTAGTCTGGTTGGTCTGCTACGCTTCTCTGGCTCTTGTCTTTGATGGAAATAAGACCTTGTCATCCAGCCTAAGACAATTACAGGGTGCTTTCTTTTTCTATGGCATGTTAATGAGTCACACTTCTTAAGACCTGATTTTTTTCACTGATCTTTGGGTGTTGAAATGACTGGTCTTTGTGCTATGCTGGTTTGGACATGTTAAATGAATACACACTTCATCTACTTTCAGCACATTGGCATATTCCTCTATTATTTCCAATTTAATCTCTTGTCCATTAGTCTCTGACCTTAGGGAGACTTCATCAGTCTTATTGTCTTTTCTCTGTATGTTGAAATGGCATCTGCAGTCTCTTGCAAAGCTGATAATTCATTCCAATTCTTGCATCATCTTCCAACATTTCTTTGTCAAGACTTGCAGAGTTTACTGTGGAACATCTGTTCTTGTGGACTTTTTTTTTTTTTTTTCTTGCCTTGGGCCTATTTTTATGCTCTCTTGTATGGCAACTAGGAGATTTTTGACAGGTCCAGATGGTATCTTGAGAGTATGAGGATTTTTATGCTGGGATTTAGTCCCTCTCCAAAAGGCAAAGTTTTGCTTTTTTTATTTTTTATTTTTTATTTTTTTATTTTATTTTTTGAGCTTTACAAACCTTGTCCTCTTGTGGAAGACACAGCTTCTTTCACTGCCTTCTGCCACCACATTTACCCACAACACAGCAAGCTCCCCTTTGCAATGAACAGCCATGACCACTGGCCCCTCTGAGGCACCTAACTGCCCATCAGAGTCAAGAAGGCTTGCGGGGTGTGTTGGCTGGATGGCCACCAGGATTTTGCTGGGGAGGTGCAGGCTGATGTGTCTAGCAGGTGGACTTGGGCCAGTGGCTGTGTTAGGTACACAGGGAGATGGGGACCGAAGCCAGTCTGAGCCCTGCTGCCCTCTTGACCTCTCCTGGCACTGCATAGCTCCCTGCAGTCCTAAATGTGGGGCGCCTCTTCACCTTCCCCACCCAGTCCCTCTTCTCCCAGTGCTGGCACCACAGCAGCTGCAGCTGCAGCAGGGCCTCCCCCCACTTTTCTCTGTTTTCTCCACTATTCTACATATAGATTTATTTATGGCTGGGTCAGAATGAATTATCACCAGTGATTTTGGACACAACCAACACTTTCAATGTGCTGTACTTCAAGAAATCAATCACAGAAAAAATGAAGAATATGATAACAAGCCATTGGAGACTTTTCTTGTTTATGGAGTTTCAAATTTATTTATCTATTTTTTTTTGTTTGTTTGCCTTGTTGTTTTTGTTGTTGTTTCTCTGTTTGCTTGTTTCCAAAGATTTTTTGTTATGTTGTGTCTTAATCACTCGAAACAGTTTTGCCTGGTTGGTCATGTTGTGAACCACCACTATATAGCTCATCTTACAGTTAATCAGAAAGGCATTGAGAATAACTCCAATATGACTCAAGGGATGTATAAATACTTAGTGTAAAAATTGTAAGCAATGATTTGTATTTTTTTTAGCAAAGGTCTTCAATAGTGATTATAATAAACACAAAATATGGTAAAGAGAGAAAAAGGAAATTTAATAGCAATAAATTCTTACAGATTTGTCACACAGAACTACTTCTCACAGATTGTTATAAAGTGCAGTGGATCCTAAATATTTCCAAGAAATTGCCTTGTCTGTTGACTTGAAATAATCTTATTATCTGAGTAGTTAAGACTCTGGAAGGAGATGATGGTTGGAGGACAGTTGTTAATAGAAACCAATACATGGAAAAAAATTCAAACTCCTGAGAAGATATATCAAATGTTATGTCTGTTGCAATTAGTTTGTTTAATCACAAAATATAAAATGATCAAAGATGTGATAAAATAAAGCAAAATGAAGGGAATCTTTGCTTCATCTCCTCTAAAGGAGGTGAAATATTAAAGCCAAAGAGCCATAACCTCTCTTAAGGAAGGTAAACATGTAGCTGGAAGCAAGAAGAGCAGTAAATCCTGGAGTATATACTCTCACTCTCCAGACTCATTTTAAGGAATGTTTACCAGATTTGGGGATGGGGGTGATTTGAACCTTGGAGGATAAAGTTATAAAATCCTTGGGGTCTACAGGCCTTTCAAGAGTGTGTGCATCAGCCATACCATGGAGTTTCTAAGAATTTGGTAGGAGAACCTGCATTTCCCTCTTTGTTAGCCTACCTGTGCATGTGAGAAACAATTTGCAGCCAATAACACAGGCTCAGGGGAGTATCTCAATGAAGCAGCATTTTTATTCGTGATTGCAATGGCAGGAGTCCTTCAAGCAGAAGTGTGCACCAGAAGTGTATCAATAATATATCCCCTATTACCCAAAGTGTGATTCCTCCCGTGTTTCCTCATTGGCTGAGTACTACAGGTTCACAACCTACTCAATGTTTGTTCCTATACCATATATGGACACTTTTATTTGACCAACCTTTAATTTCTGCATTTCCCATTTTTTTTTCCTTCTTGTCTCATGACTGGAGGGGCCTGTGATTTTATTTTATTTTATTTTATTTTATTGATTTTGCTGATTCTGCAACTGCTTGTCTTGGTTTCCTTAGCCATCCTCCTTATTTTGGAACAGTGGGACCTTCTCTGTCCCCTTATCTGCTTAACATTCCCCCCACTGTTATGCCACTGCTATGCCTGCACAAGCACTTTTGAATATGCAAGGTTAGTGGAGTTTTCCACTGCAGAAACACAACTTTAATTCTCACATGCAAAACCTCATTGAGGTTAATGTGTACCGCTTGCCTTAGGAGAGAAGTTGGCTGACTAGCTATGTGATTTTTTTTCACACTGTAGCTTAAAGATTTGGCAGCAGGAAGTCTTAGGCTATTTCTAGGCAGAGCTAAAGGAAAAGTAATGTCTTATTGCCGATGGTATCAGAATAAAACAGATTTTTCACAGATTCCCCAGCTGAAGTGCCAGCAGCTTGTGTCCTAGCCCTTATTAGTTTGTCGCAGTCACTATCATTTCTGCTGCTTCCTCTGTGAAATTTTATAGTGAGAGACAGCAATTAAAATGTCATTCACATCTTGTTCTTCCTACAGACTTGCTCAGAAGACAAGAGTAGTAAAGAGGCAGGGAAAGGTTGAGGAAGGACAACCCAGAGTTTGAAATTGTGAGTTGGCCTCTACAGACAGCAGATTTTATTTTATTTTATTTCATTTTATTTCATTTTATTTCATTTTATTTCATTTTATTTATTTTAATGTGGGAGGACAATACAGAGAAGGGCCTTGTTTCTTGGACTCTTAGACCTGAATATTTTCTTGGCTGACTACACGTGGCCAGAGAGTGGAATCTGGCTGCTCTTATTTTGAAGCCCTTGTAAGGCAAGGAGGTGACTACAGAGGTTAAAAAATCTGACCTAAAGAAGAATGAAGTAAGAAAGGTTGTTAAAATTCTGTTTGCTGAACATTAAGGGAAGATTTTCAAAGTCCTTAGCAGATTTAGAAGTGAATCTTACTAAAGGACTCCATGCACCTAAATCAGTTCAGAGCTCTGTCTTGAGGAAATAATTTTTGAAAAGTAAGTGCACTTTCTTCCTCTTGAAGATAGATAATAACTTTGCATTAACTCATCCTTTGAAACAGTCCAATTTTAAAATTTTTATATTGGAGCAGTGGAAGATATATTTAATATTACTTTATTAATATTACTATATTAAATATATCTTCCACTGCTCCAATGTTAAATTCAATATGACATGATATTTTAATGTAGTTAAGCTTAATGTGTTTCCTTTTCAATTACCCTTGTGGAACACCTAATCAGACAGATGTGGAGAACGTGGAAGTACAGATGAAGTCAGACAAGAGTGGTCAGACACAGAATGAGTAAGTTGGTTTATGTTCACTTCTCAATAGGTCTTTTTTGATTAGTACATTTTTTTGTTTGGTTGGTTTTTCTTCCTGTGGTCTCATACATTCATGAACTTGTCTGTTTAAACACTGTAATGTGTGGAGGTGCTACGTCATTCAGTGCCTTGCTTGTTTTCTCTATGGAGCTCTTGTATTGGAATGCTGACAAACTCGATTTATTTATTTATTTATTTATTTATTATTTTTAGGGGAACTGTAATGAAATGATAGTTTAGGATGGTGTCTAATATATAGGCTTAATCATCAAATTTTGCTCCATAAATGACAATTTTCTCTTGCAAGTAGACTTACTGACTTTGCATTTCAACAAGTTAATATAAGCAAGTTATTTTCTCACTAACTCTAAAACATTTGGAAAGACATTTTTTTCTTCCAGTGTTAAACAGTATCTGAATATCATTAAATGTTCTGATAGCAGAAAAATTAACCTGAATTTTCTTTTCCGTTGCCCTTTAAATCTGTGCACTTTTAAAACCGATTTTAATTTGTTTTATTAGAATGGTTTAGAATATTAAAATATACATCTAAATACATCTTGAATAATAAAATATACATCTAAAATGAACATGCTGAATTTCAGAAACAAAACTTTCTGTAGACTTGTAATGAAGATTTTTCTTTTAAATTTTATACTTTTTATAAATATGTTTTAAATAGAACGTAAATATTTGAACAAGTGCTGAATTTTTAATTTGATAACATTTCAAAAATTCCAAAAGTAAATGGAAATTTTTAGCTAGTTCTTAATTAAGGTTCAATTTACAGTTTGGTTTTGACATAGTTGAAAGATTGTTACTCTGATATCTCAGAACTGCCAGCCTAATGTGCAGTGTTATGACAACTTCCAGATGAAGGATATCCACATCCATAAATCATTTTAACTAAAGAAATCATATTTGTTGTCTCTTGTAGTTACTTATGTAGGGTGGGGCACATTGTCACATTATGGTTGAGACAAGTTTTGTATTAAGGTAAATTTATAATCATGAGGAAAAAAATGTACAAGAAGCAGGTAATCAAAATTTTTATAAATCATAGCAGTTATGAAGAAAGAGAAATTAGCAAGCAAGAGATTCATTCAAGAGATCTCATGCAAACATGACTAATCAGTAATTAATGCTTACTTTAAAAATAATTTATTAATAAGGATGATATATGAAGAATATAAAGCAGAAAATGGTGTTGCTCTCCAGTTTTAAAATTCCAAACAATGACAAAACAATCTGGCCCCTTTCACTTTGGGTGTGTTATTAAACTTTATCATTTTTGTATCTGTAAATTTATCTATAATATGTGTAAAAAAAAGGTTTTCTAGTTTTAATTCTGGTAATCCAATAATTTTAATTTCTTCACTGATTAAAACAATAAGTACTAGGTTTCTTTTAGCATGATAGTCAGAAAAAAATTTGCTGTTTCACCATGTTTTGTCAATTGGATGACCTTCTTTTTGTCCTACACATCCAGTAAAACCTTAAGGAGTTACCTGTTGCATAAAATACTATATATATATATATATATATAGTATATATATATTTTCTGTCTTTCTATCTCTATTTATTTATTTATTTCCCTAGAGCATGTCTGTATTTGTTCTAAGGTACTATTTCACCTGCTTGTTGAAGTGTTTTCTTTCTCTTGGCTGACATAGCTGTGCACCAAGCAAATTTGGCCAGAATATTTTGCCAAAAAATTATTTACCTTGAGTCATGCCACTGCAAATTTTGCTTCAGAGTAGCTGTAGATATTCTGTTATATTTGATGCTGTGATATTCAAACTCTCTCTCTCTTTTTTTTTTTTTTTTTTTTGGTGATATGAGACACCAGAATTGCTCACCTATCTGGGTTATTACTCAACTTTACCATTGTTTTATCTACTTTATTTTATTGAATAGGAAGAAATTGCAAACCTATCTGACACTGACAAAAGCTTATGTCCATGTCTGTAGGTAGAAAACCTTTTTGAACAATGTCAGTACTTTTTCTGAAATGGGAGATGGGGATCACAAAGTGGTGGAATTGTCTGCCTCACATCTCACTGCTCTTTCCCTATTTTCATTGCAGTGTCTGCCTCCTACATTGTTTTCGTGCCTTTTTGCAGACTTCTATATGCATCTGGCATTTATCCACAATGACTCTAAGCCAAAAGCCAAAAATCTTTATCTCCTATGTCCCTGGGTTTTATTTTTGGTTGGACAGTTGGGTTACTTTATTATCATATAAGAAAGAAATCTTGTGGGAAGGGTAAAAGTGCAAAATTCTAAGATTAAATAGCTATTATTTCTCACAATTCATCTCACAGACCTGTGAAATCTGCCTTGATTTTGATTTTCTCATGATAAGTTCAGAGAAAGAAGTAAATGAAGAACTAAAAATGTAGCGTACGTGCAATACACACTATACTTTTGGAAGTGTAGATGCAAAGAGAACACTCAAAATTTACCTGTCTGAGCAAACGTTGTAATCATCTTGAGAGACTGATTACGTCTAGTAGGAATAAAGTTATTTTACAACTGAAAATGGAAAAATTATGCCAAAAATACTTTAGTAAAAGGAGTGAGATTTTATACAAATTTGGCCAAATATTGACAAATCCTTTATTAAGAAAAATGAGAGTGATGTATTTTCTTTCTAATAATTGGGTGGAAAAATGAAAGTGACCAATCTGAAAGACAGGAATGGAGAACTGTATGTTTGCCTCTGGATGAAATTTTCTGCTAAGGCTATATACTTAATGAGTGAACGCAAGATATCCTGCAAAAATGCTGAGTAAGAGGTAAGTGGTAGAAATGTATTGCATTCTTTGGAACTCAGCGAAAATTCTAATGTTGAAATAAATGTGTATTTGGGCACAAGTCTGGGATTTAAAATGTAGGAGGTTTGTGGCCATAAGATCAACCTGAACTGCAAGTATAGATGTAGCTTGAATGACTAAAATGAAATTGTTATTGAAACATATGTAAAAATCCATCATCTATACTTAATATCTCCAGATCTTGCAATCCAAGAATGGGCTTAAAATAAACTTGTTAAAGATACATAAACAAAGTTTTTCTGTCTGGTAGTTCTAAAGGTGATTCCTAGGTAATGCATATGACCCTTTGTTATGATTAAGCATCTGAAATATATATATATATATATATGTATATAATTTAGACCACATCATTTTAAATAATGGTAGTATTTAAATAATGTGTTTTTCCTAAATCTGTGCTTTCTGGACAAACAGTTTGGCATCTTCAAATTCCATATTGAAAATAAAAACCATTTAGGTGAAGATCTTGCTTTGTATCCATGGATTTAATTTTGTGTTGAAGCTCTAAATCAATGTTTAAATGGTATGTATGACACAACTGGGAAAGATCTGTAAAAACATAGATGAATTGCCAGGCTTATTGATACATGATGAGATACAGCCTACTGACTTAGTTTCCACACAAGAATTTTCCATGCTGGGCCAGTTTCAGAAACCTAAGCAGACTCAGGGATTTCTTCTTGAAGACTCACTGAAATAGCTATGACTACTTAAGACCATTCAGGGTGAATAAAGGTTTCAGAGAGCAACTTGTGAGTAGGGAAAATGAAATCTTCAAATTTGAAAAGTAAGGCTTTTCATCCATTATTTTCAACTCCCTTTCCCCCTCTTCCTTTCCAAACAGCTGTTTTTGCAATAGTATGCCAAAGAGACAGGTAGAGAAAAGAAAAAAAAAAAAAAAAGTCTGAATATTGTAGGAATGCATGATTCATATAAACTGAAAAGTAGTATTCAGATTTTATTCCTGTTCCCATGGTTGGTGAGAGTGAGGAGAGTAAATAGCAGTCATTAGAGTTAAGCATTTTATTGGTCGCTTTAATTCAGACATTCTTCAAATCTGAGTAATGAATCAGTCTAGCTCTGCTTGTCTACTACCTTTTGGTTGAGACCAATTAGAGCGTAAGATGACTCAGAAACCACACTGGTTTCAGGGAGTTCATGTGGTGTAAATTCAAGGAGACAGAACTTAATTCTTGCAGTCAGGCAAGAAAGGTGTTTCCGTACTGGTTGTAAGAAAGATGAGAAGTATGAGGTCATGTAGCTAGATCTTGTACTGTGAATTGTTTGATTTGCTGTAACCTTCATTTTTGCTGGAGTCATCATTACACAATATTTTTGGGAAGAAAAGGCTGCGTAAGATCACTGAGAGACATTACTTTGCTGTGTTCCCTCTGGAAATCCTGAATCTGTGAAAATAGACCATCGTGGCCCTGCCTTGTCCTCTGCCTTGTTCCCAGTTTGGAGGAGGGGAATACTGAGCACGACACAATAGCTGAGCAGCCATGCAGCCTTTGCACCGATCACCACAATACCAGAGACACAGGGAAGAGCAGAACCACCTACTAAAGAAATTTGTTCATCAGGGGTGCTAACTCACTGAATTGTTGGTCTGAATTTTGGAAACAGTGACCCCCACCATCTTAATTCCCTCTCAGATTTAACTTCTTGTTACCTGTGCTAACCAGTCTCTACTTTTTAGACCACATTTCCTTGAATAACAGTTCTTAAACCTGATTTGGACGTTTTTATTTGTATTTATTTATTTATTTTTATTCTCACAAAAACCCTATGCTGAGTGTCAAGTTCAAAATCTTTTACACTTCCACACTGCACAGCTTTGATTTCCCCATGTATGAAGCTGTAGTTGATTTTATTAAAAAAACAACAACAACAACAAAAACAAAACAATTATTTCTTAGATCATCTCTCTCATACCCTATGAATATTCTTTAGCTTCATCCAGAGGACCTCAAAATATATCATACAGAAAATTTATTTTTAGGTCTTGTTTAATTTAGTAGCCACTTTACAGGTGAGTTTTCAGTTCCTCATTTTTTGCTCAGAAGCCTGGAATCCTGTGGTCTGAACTGGAAACTCCCAGCCACGGCAGGGTGTTGAAACTGGTTCTGAGGCTGCCCATTATTTTGCTGTGTTCCTGGACATTTTCTGTGCCATTTTTTGTCCCTTTTGTGATAGTAGTGGTAGGCAGGGAAAGTAAAAATTGGGTCTGAGATCTTTGATGGTTCTTGTGACCATATCTGTAGAGCCTTGTAAAGTTTTTCAGATAAAGCAGTCATACCTGATTAAGAGGACATATTCCAGATCAACACTTACTACCCACTTTGCAAAAATTATAAAATCTGATTGTCACAGCCAGACTTCATATAATCCAGGGAGGATGTTGCCTCCTACCTGTCACCTTACCTAGGGTATGTACCTTGCCATGTGTGGTACTCTACCAGCCTCAGGAATAAATCCACTAGAGCACAACAGTTACTGTTTATTGTTTGTTCATTTTTTTTTTTTTCTTCAGGAGTCTGATTAATGGCAAAGCTCTGTGAATAAACCTGTTTTCTTGATTTTTTTTTTTTTAATTAAGATTGCTGCCAAAACCATCTCTCCTGTGTTAACAATACTGATGGAATAGATTGAAAAAGTAGGATTTTGAAGAAACACTGAAAATTCTGACAAGCAAGGTACTTCGCTCATCAGGAGAAAGGGAGCAAAACCAATTCAAGGTGCTGTAGCCTTCAGTTCTAGAAAAAGATGAAACGCTAAAGTTGCCATTTAGAAATATAAAGGAAGGATAAATGAAACATAATTCTTGCTCCTGGTTTAACCACTGTCTTTTTTGTTTGTTTTATATCTTATCTAAAAGTCCAACCCTTTAGGAATTAACATGACCAAACTGTGTTCTGATTCACTACACAGTGAAGATTATTTTCTCGTTTACATCATTGATCTTTTTACCATATTAGGGGCAAGCTATTAATTTTTATTTTATTTTATTTTATTTTATATTTTTATTTTATTTTATTTTATTTTATTTTATTTTATTTTATTTTATTTTATTTTATGGGGAGTAGATGGTGTAGGGTTTAGTTGTTAGGTGGCATGCCCAGGGTACCTATTCTTCTGATATCATTTCCTAATTGAATTGTGGTGTCAATGGTGTAGTAGTGCTACGAAGCACAAAGTTTTCCAGGGATATCCATGGTAACTCACTGAATGAAAGCAAAAATGGTTATATTTTCTCTCTGGTTTGACAATGATTAGCATTTCCTATATGAAATCCAGTTTGTCTGCTGTATCCTGCAAAGCATTTGAAGAGATGGTGAAAGACTAAAGTCAGAATCTTGCACCTAGATAATAGTCATATTCCAACTCTTTTCCCTCAAATCTTTTTCTTGTCTTTTGCACATTGTAAATCTACAAGTGAAGAACAGGAAGAAGAAATGTCATTCTGACCTAGGAGAAACTCACTGCTTATTGAAAGAAGATATATATGGTCAGGTAAACATAGGGGTGACATCAGAACTATGATCTTGAGGCTAAAATATCATTGATGGGTGACAAAGCTTCCAATATAATGACTTTTTTTTTTTTTTTTTTTAAATGATGGGTCAAACCACTGAATTAGGAAGTGAATTAATTCTGATTCATGCTTACATAACTTAGGTGTTTTCCTGATCACTTTTTGATCCAGTAAAAAATATACTTTCTGGCAAATCTATGTGTGTCCTGTTTCTATGGCACTTCTGATCTCATCCTGGATAATGTACAGCAGTTTCTACTTGCTTCTCCATGACTGGAATGTAAAACTGAATACTAAAAATCTGTGCCTTGTAATACCTGCATGGAATGCTTTATTGAATTGTCAGCAGAAACTGCAAAAATTAACAGAGCAATAAATGAAGTAGTACAAAGTATTAACTACAGTATGCATTTTCAGTAAAATCTCATTTTTTCTCACATTTCTTTAGTGAAGCTTTCTGACCATGCTGGGAGATATCTTTAATATCTTATTCCAAGACTAAAGGCAAACTACATAAAAAATGTGAACAGAAGCAATTTCTCTCCAAACTAATCTCAACACATTGAAAAACCCCTTCATTATGAAAGTAATTATTATATGCCCCAAAGTTCAAACAACTGAGTTTTTTCATTCAAATGGAGATCTGTATCATGCTCAAATGATTAAAGAGCTTGGTCACTTCAAGTCATATACTTCACAGGTAGCATGAATAACGACATTGAACAGACTAGACTTATTTACCTTTTCTCAGCCTTCTTGTCTTCTTAAAAATATTAAGAAGTATGTTAATACTGTATGTTAAAGTATTTTAAAGTATGTTAATATTTTAGGAGCCTGGAAATCTCAGCTGCAGAGCCAGGAGTAGAAAAATCCTTGGGTATGGATTTGCCAGATCCTCAAGCCTCAGAGAAGGGAAAATAAAAGCTCTGTTGTGCCTTGCTTTCTAGTTCCTTAGGGACAAGGGACTGAGAGTTCCAGCAGAGATAATTCAGCAGAGCTAAGCCTGGCAGCTCAGAATGGCCTCATTAAGACTGGTGCCTGGAATCTGGAGACAGGCAAATTAATGTTAGGATTATAGTGTTGGAAGATTGCATGATAATTTAGGCTGGAAGGGACCTCAAAAGGCCACTAATTCAAATTTCTTCTCAAAGCAGGGTCACCTCTGAGCTCTGACCAGCTTGCTGAGGGTTTTATCTTATCAGGTCTTGAAAATCTCTACGGACAAAGAGCACAACCACCCTGGGCAAACTGTTCCAATGACATCTTTGTGGGGAAAAAAGTTTCTACCTGTACTCTGTAAGAATCTTCATTGGCAGACATATATTTATATTGTTGATGACTGTTGGGGTCAATCTGCCATAAGAAAAGGTGGGTTCTTCATCTAGTGTTACCTTTAGGACTAGACGGTTTTCTGGGGAAAATGGCTTTTTTAAAGGTAAGTTGTTATTTTCTGCATATCTAACAGTTCCTTGTGGCCTTAATTTAATAACTACATGAAGAGACATGCTGTCACCTAGTTGGACTAGTCTTTCACTTAAAATGTCTTTTAAGTGAAATTGTTAAAAGTATCTTACAGCTATGAGTTTACAATGAACTGAAAACTCAGTTTCAGAAACTGGTGCTTTTTCTAATCTGTCTTTTGAACTTCAATACTTCTGAGACATTCACATACCATTTAATAAACAGATAACTTAAAAAAGAGCTGGGATATTCTCAGAAGCACATGAATTACCTAGTTTATACATGTGCAAAGCCATTAGAAGAAAATGGTATATATATATTAAAACAAAACAAAACAAAACAGCTGTATTTCATGTTATAGAAAAACGTTTTCCTGCCTTTAAAAAACAAACAAACAAAAAAAAGCAAACAAAAAAAACGACAGTGGTGTTTCAAAAAATGTAGTTGCTGAGTGCTACCATTCACTAGTACTTTGGCTGTTAGGCTAGTGTTGTATTCCAAGCTACTGGACAGCAGCCCCAGAGTAGGGGGTCACATAGGGCACAGAGGTGGGTTTTGGGTTCTTCTCTTGCTTTTCTTTCCTGCTGTCATTGTAACATGCAATAGGCTATGCGACCAGAAAAAAAAAAAAAAAAAAAAAAAAAAAAAAAAAGACATTGCTGGGATGTATCTTTGTCATAATTACATATTTTGGACAATTTTGTCTCCTTTACTACCATCAGATAGAGAAAGGGCAGCAAGATCAAATAAACTCACTATAGATGTTTACTATATCATTCCATACGGACACCTAAACCAGGAATGTAATCACATATGATGGAGTAAACTCAGTTTCTAACTATTCAAAGGTGGGCAGTTGTATTGGGTTTATGTAGCAAGGTTTTGGGATCAGGCTGGGCTGCAGGGGTGGCCTCCATGAGCAGAGCCCAGAAGTTGCCCCATGTCAGATCAGAGCTAGCTCCAGCCAGATCCAAAAGGGACCCGCTGCTACCCGGAGATGATCCATGAGTAATGCTGGTTGGGCCTCTGGGAGAGTGGATTGAAGAAAGAAAAACAAAGAAACAAACAAACAGACAAACCTTCTGCACAACAGCAGCTGGGAGTGAGAAAATGTGATAGAACCACCCCAAGGTCAGTGTAGACGGAGGGCAGGAGGTGCTCCAGGCACACAGCAGCAGTTCCCCTGCGGCCTGTAGAGAGAGGCCCCTGGTGGAGCAGGCTGTCCCCCTGCAGCCCATGGGTCCCACATGGAGCAGATCTCCACACTGCCACAGGGGAGACTATCTCCACAGGCCACAGGGGAACTTCTTAATTTCTCACTGCTCTACTCTGCTAGTGATAGGCAATAAATTGCATTCATCTCCCTCTGCTGAGTCTGTTTTGCCCATGACGATAATAGTTGAGTCACTTGAGCCCTTTCCATTGTATTTTCTCCCTTTTTTCCTTTGAGGAGAGGGAGTGAGAGAGTGGTTGTGGTACAGTTTAGTTGCCCAGCAGGGTAAAACCACCGCAGCAGTGAAAATCTGCAAACTTCAAATCATCCAAATTAAAAATGGTTAATCTCTCTTTACCTGCTTTTATCTGACTGACCATCTTACTCGGGAGCTTCAGAAAAGTGTTGATTATTTATCGAAAGCCACTCTGCTGCAGAGAAAACAGAAGATGAGTAGGTGTGCACGGTACAAAACTTCCAACAAGTATCCAATTTCCACAAAATTTCCAAGCTGAAAGAATTATTCACTAGTTACTCATGTGAAACTCTTCCACGATGAAAGGACAGAAACTGGACAGGAGAGAATTTTGTTTACCTCAACCTGTATGGCCTAGAGCAAAAACAAGTAAAGGTGATGGTACATATGCTGTATCAATGAATGGTAAACTACCCTTGTCTTTCACCACTACCAAGGATTTTTAAATGGTGGTCACTGTTGCAGTGCAGTTTGGTGCATGTGTTATGTGTGTGCCTTTTCAGGAGCAGCTCACTTGATCGTAAAGGTAATACAGAGAAAAGCAGGGCTGTAGGACAGTTACTTGGCATTTTGGTACTTACTCCTAGCCTCATCTACTGTTTTGTATGCTATTCTTTCTCCTCGTTAACTGAGCTTACTGGGGCAAGTTTGGCTCTTTCCACTTGGTGTGGCCACAGTGTGTAGTGTAATGGGAGGTTCTATAACTGATTTGGATTTTCAGAGACTAACTACCATGAGAGAAAAATCTAGCCCTATGGGATTTTAAAAATAAAGAAGGTAAAAAATGATGTCACTGGTGGGCATAAGTAAATCCCACAAATTTTAATTAATCTGGCATAAGCGTTTAGAATCCAATTGTGGTCTGATTTTCCACTAGTGATGGCAGCATCCTGCTCCCTATTTTGGGTGCTGGAGAGTTATACACTCAGATTTTGTCTGAAGTTCAGATATTATACAAGATGAATTATTTATAATGCCTAATTATACAAAAAAAAAGAGACGAGTGAAAATGTAAAAAAAAGTGATCTTGTGTAATGCCTGCATAATTATAAAAAGGCTTTGTCTAGGAAAAAAAAAAAAAAAAAAAGGCTTTAATCTGAATCCTATCCAAGGATTGTCTTTCTATAAAGAACTGAATGAGTGCTAGGGTGGAGATAAAAATACAGATAAAGAGAAAACAAATAATTGTTTGCAGTAGAATGAAAAGAGTGGGATCCATTTAGTATGTGCTTGTGTGGGCTGTTGTAACTTGGCAGTTGCACTGGTTATGTTTCCGCCACTGAGAATCTACATAAAAGCTCTTCAGCCCTTCTCTCCACGGCCACATTTCTTGCTCTGAGGTCCCTGGGGTCCTCTGGGGTCCTCATGATACATTCCTTCTTTTCTAGTCCATCAAGATATGCACAATGCTTGCCTTGGACTGTATCAACAGTGATCACACACATAAACATGATTGGTAGCAAAAGTGGACAAAACTGGGAGAACTTTGGTATTTCTTATCAAGAACTAGGCTATAAGTAAGCCTCAGCATGAAACAGCAAAATAACTTTTTAAACTAACTTCTTAGTGGTAGTTAAGGACCTCTTCAAAGTTGGTCCCTGCTAATTTTTTTTGCTATGCTTTCTGGATTTTCATTGTTCCTTTATGAAGATCACTACAATTATTATCATTTTTTGGCTGAAAAAATACTTTTTTTTTTTTTCTTTAAACTGTAAAAAATCTTCAAAAATATCACAAATTTTAGTAATCTTTGAAAATTTTCAGTTTCAGTTGTAAATTTTGGCTTTGTTGAAAAACTTAGGAGGTATGTTTCACTGAGGTTGCCACTGTACTTATAAAGACTTCGGTTTTAATCTGAGAAAGATATTAATGTTAAGTATCTAGCTAAGCAAAGCAAAATATAATCTTTATTTTTAGTGGACACTGGAGATGATAGCACTGAATAATATCTATCTTGGGGAAAAAATCACTCATGTTTTGCTTTTTACAGATTTTTTTTTTTTTTGGGGGGGGGATTAATGTTTTTTCCACACAGATGAGGCTACACTTATGTTGGTGTGACCAGACAGAACCAGTAGTGGTTTTGGCTTCCCTATGCTCCAAGGCAGCCAGGCAGATTTGGCACTGAAACGGCAAGGAGTTGCAAGACTGAATTTAAGTCTCTGATCTTGCACATGGAGACATCTAAGCAGGCTCTTGAAGAAATACAGAGACAGATGTGGTTGCACATGAACAAAGTCACACCAAACAAAAGCAGTGGAGACCCATCACAAGTATATAAGGGTTGTGTGATGTGTGCAGCAGGAAGTCAGTAAGTGTGTTTAAAAATCTACTGTCAATCAAATAAGCATTTATTTCCATGAGCATTAAGAGTTCCCATAATTTATTTCAAAGCAACTGTTTTAGTAGTGTAGTTCAATAATTTGAAAAACAAAACAAAATAAAACACGAGAGAGTTTTCCAACTAATGTGGATCTGTTAGAAAGTTTGGAAAATTTTAGAGAATACTTTTACTTTGTCTTTCTTAGTCATATCAGATGGTGATTGGATTTTGAATAACAGATTTGAATCTCTGAAGATCAAACAGAGAGAATAGTGAAGGTGTATTTTAAACAAGGCTGTAAGATTTTAGTGCTCTCTGGTATGACTTTAGCAAGTAGGAACGATAGGTGTTTAGTGGGATAATGGCATGTATTTTTATGATCCTGATGCAAATTTTCTGAGTAATGAATTGACTACAAATTGTGCTTTTTTTTTTTTTCTTTTTTTCTTTTTTTTTTTTTTCTTTTTATGTAAACAGCTTTGGGTGAATCTCTAATGCTGAAGACTACTTCTAAACTATTTTGAAATATAAAAATACAAATGTGAATAAAAATAGAGTATGAAGAAGAGAGAAGCATTTATGTTAGAACTCCTTTTAGCCCAGGAAGTGTTAGGAGAGTTAGAACTTGATATTTTGTTGCTTCTATAAAAGACAAAGGGAAGGACAAGAAAAGACCTCGTATTAACTTTATGTGAAGATTTATTATTATTGGCCAGGATTATCTGAAAAGAACTTTGCTGTTATCCTGTCAAGCCAAAATTTATCCCATGGATGCCCTTTCTAGCTTTGATCTTATTTATGTATGGTATTATGTATAGACTATGAAGTTCAATATTCCTTACAGTCTTGGTAAAACTTTTGTAGAAATGGAAAGGATACCAGAACACCATGTCTCCAGTTTTGCAATGAATATTGATGTAATAGCATATATCTTAAAGTGTTGTATATAAATTCTGCAAACATTATGGCCTTTTGAAGGCTTTCTGTGATATAGCTTTGGGTGATTTGCCATTTTCATATAAAGATAGACTGCTCTCCCAAATTCTGGAGAATTGAAATTCTGGAGAAAGAACATGAAAAAAATCTGGGGGAGCCAGATGTCCTATGGAAGCTTAGCTTTATCTGGGACTACCTAGTTATTATTTGCTTTGGAAGTTTCCAGATTTTACTCTAAGTGCTGTGAATTAAAGTGCGTTCTTCTAAGAAAAAGTTAACGAGAAATGAGGATACTTTAACTATCTTATCTACTTTTCAGCCAATTTGGGGTCATTTTTAACATTTTAAAAGGATCTGATTCAGTACTGTATTAAGAAATGCACAATGTTCACCAAAACCTTTCCAAAATGGTTAAGCCTTTCTGGGAATTCAAGAAGAGCTCATTGTGGTTTACCATAGTGAATACCATTTCTTTATGAATTGAATATTTAGGGGTTCATATTCAAGAAGTTACTGCTTGTATTGGGTCTGTTCACAGCTATGGATGGAACTCACCCTGCTGCTATTTTCACTTTGACAACAGGTAAGTTTAGTGCTTAAGAGGTCCAAAGCTCTGGTCTGATAAGCATAATGCTGATAAATAGCACAAAGACTGCTCCTATTTCAAATTTTCATAGACATGAGATATCACCTTAAGCCTCATGAAGCCATTCTCTTTATGCTCCATCTATGGTCTGGGCAAGCCCAATTTAGAGATTCAAAAGGGACAGCCATTAGAAATTTTGATTTGGCCTCTGTAGAAGTTTAACTCCCTGTGTTGGCTCTGGAAGGACTTTCCTTTGGAGCTAAAATTAACCTCAGAAAACTTTGTATGTATCCAATCTGGTGGAGAAAATAATCAGTTTGCAGGAAGGTGGAAGATAGGAATTGTTCCAGATGGAAACTCTCATCCTATGTTCCAGGTGTAGTGCAGTGTGGGAAACCCCCACAGCTTTCCACTCCTGTATCATGTCAGCATTACAGCACAGAATGATCTTTCTTTTCTCCAAAAGTATGGCAGAATAATGTTCTTTACATCTCAAGGAGTGTGTCTACACAGGAGGAGTGGAAACAGACATATTTAAGCTTTAAATTTGTAGAGTATTGAGCTCATTACAAGTTTGAAAGAGAAGACTATGAGTTTTTGACTCATTAATGTCAAAAAAATAAAAATAAAAAAAAATTGAAAAGACATTGAATAACTTGAGATTTTTGTACTGGGTTGCAAGTTTTCCTACATTCCAGGGGTAGCTGGGTTCCAGAAGTTACTGGAGGATGGGACATCCTGCATGGGACACATGTTATTCAACGTACATATCCATGATAAAGATAACTATAAGTGAGTTAATTATCCTTTTATAGTCATTAAAACATGATTAAGTACTTCTAAGACGCAGTTCATCTAATTATTCACATCTAATCATGCTAATCACAGTTCATGAATCTTAGTGTAGAAGTTGAATATAGGAGAGCTGAGCACTCCAGAGCTGCCTAGTCTACTTGCTCATTATTCTGATCTTCACTGGTGTGATTCTTGGGCATGTAAGCATCTGCATGCTGTATTTTTGAGTCCGGAAATCCTGCCAAATGCAGACCCAGAGGTCCACAGCAAGCTAACCTACTGCCCCAATGATATCATGATTTGAACACAAAAACAGGCTGGGAGAAAGAAAGACATATGCCCAGTTAGCTGGCTAGAAACTGAGACAGATACATCAAAGAATGACCCCAGACTGGGGTGACCTGAGCCACCAAGGGCTACTCCCAACCTTACATGTCTATTTCAAGTAATAATTTCTTTCTCCTTACCCACAGACCTGCATGAGGGCCATCAATTTAAGAGCTCTGAAGGAAAACTGGGCAAAACTAGACTTTTTTTTTTTTTTTTTTTTAATGAAAATTATTTTTCTCATGTTTTATCCACTTGGCTTTTTCCAAGGTCTTATTCTGTTATCACAATTGCACTCATGAAGTTTCTACTATTACATGAACGAAGTCAGTGTTTTTACTACATTGTAGGTTACAATTACATGGAATAAACTTAAGCAGATTAAATGAGTAAAAGAAGAATCCGTAGTGCCAGACCACCTTTCATGAACTTTTGTGTATTTGTGCAGCTAATCTCTTCATTGGATTTTTATGAGGAATGTTTGCATATTTATCCAGCTCAATTGTTTTGTACTATAGTCATGGACCCACTTTCTCTGTACATTTCTAGAGCTCCGTTGAGTCCTATATATAATTTTGAGCTTGGAAAACATGAAGACAAGCAAACTCCATGGAAAATAACAATGCACAGAGGATAGCGTGTGACAAATTGTGTTACATTAGTACTTGAGCCATTACTATCTCACAAAACTGCTTCTGTGAATAGCTGCATTTTTCATTCTTCATTCATTGCACAGAGAAAGAATGACTGAAAATTCTACTAACAGGGCTGGATTCCTTCCAGCTAGGAAGGCCATTGTTTGTAAATCCTCACCAGGCACAATGCAGGGTGGCACTCAACAAAGCAAGGCACTTGTAGGATTTATGCAAGGACGTGGAATTTTCCACTGACCAAGACAGGTTCAAAATCCTGCAGAGGGATACATTGGTAGGGGACCATAAAAATAACATCATGATGCGCTGAGTAACATTCAACTAAAGGTTAATGTAATTACTAGGAAAAACCCTCTTCTAATTGCAGGCTGTCCTGTCTTTTAAAGCTGTTATAATCAAATTGCTTTCAGAAATGTAACTGAAGCTCAGCTAATGTAGTCTGGTATTTGTGTGTATGTGACAATTTTAATGGCTTCTGAAAAATATCTAAAATAATGATTTTACTGCCTCAAGGGTGGGGTACAAGAGCCTGACAGGGTCTAGGTTGCTTCTGTTATTGAAAAGGAAGGGGCAGGAGCAAAACAAGGGCTGAGACTGGGAGCAAAATGGAGAGAGGAAAGACTGCAGCAGCCACTGCATCTTCTGACTGGAGGAGGAGGTTGACCTAACCTCTGCCTGTGGCCCAAGGTACCCCCATGCCTTTCAGCTTTCCAAAAATTAGGCTTAGATAAAATAGGCAGTGGAAGCTGCCCTCAACAGCCTGCAATCCCCAGTATCTCCTAGTTCAATTCTTTAGGTACTTACTAAACATAATAGAAGGTCTAGTTCATACAAAGGCATTTGTTTTGCAGTATAACACCTAGTCTTGATAAATTAATACTCAAATACACAGGCTAAGCAGAAAAAAATGCAATGCAAGCAAATGCTGTGGCTTACTTCTGAGCAGTTCTCCAGCAGCCCAAAAAATTGTAAAAATGTTTTTTTTTTTTTTTTTTGCATTACAAAAGAAAGTGTATACCCAAAAACTTGTGTACATGTCTATTGGTTCTGCCTTAATCCTCCAGATGTGAATAAAATGGAAACAGAAATAACCACTTCCAAGAATAATAATAACAATATCAACAACAACAGTAGAATATTTTAGATTCTTGCCATTATGAAAAAAGCCATAGGGCAGTTTCTGAACACTGGAGGTAGATTTCTTTTGTCCAAGACAAACAGAAGCCCCACTGAAAACCTCTAATGCAAAGAGAGGGCTTGGTTAAGTTCAGTGATAGCTGAAATAATGAAAATTAGCACCTAGAAGCAACACAATTCAAAAGGTCAGACAGATGCTGGGATATGTTGGCACTGGGGTTCCTGTGAAAGCTTATAATTAAAATAAGAGTTGAAGAATAACCACTCCGTCTGTGATTCAGAATCAGGCAGAGGGCCCAAATGGGTTTGTTCATAGCTATGGCCTTAAGAGCACTTGGGAGATATTTGGGCCTGGTAGTTATGGAAAAAAACAGGCTGGAAACTGTGGCATGAATTTTCCAGATTTATCGATAGTTTGCAAATTGTCACTTATGTCCAAGGAAATATCTGTTTCCATTGTCATCTTATCCTCCTGATATAAACCACCTGAAAAAAAACTACATATTTACCAGCAAGTAAAGCAACTTGCTTCTCTCCAAGCATCCACTCCTGTTTCATCCTTGAGTCACTATGTGGTTGCATTTGGGCTTGAGTGAGCACATTTCCTCTTCCCAACATTCCACAGTTTTTAGTTTATTTATTGAGCATTTTGCATTCCCTGTGCTTAATCTGTAATTTAGAGATGTTCTGAGCTGGAAAAACAGCTGTTAGCAACTACACCCTGAGCTGACATAATTTCAGCAATGGGTGCAATGACAAGGAGCTGTTGGGAGCCATTTTGGTGCCTTTCTCTTGTCTTCACTGGAGTGTTCCCAATTGCTCTGCCCCTGCAGACCTCCCCAGGATGCAGCTGTAGCAGCAGCTTTAGCAGCAGCAGCCTGTGAAACCTGCTATGTCTGTCCACGTAGCTGCCACTGCTCCCAAAGACATGTGGGACAGTGGCCCCTCTGGACCTGCTGTGCGATGGTCCTGAACAGAGGGACAGAGAAGATACCTTCCTGGAGTTACTGCAAAATACTTTTTACCCAGCTTAAATAACTCTCCAGTGGGTTTTGTTGAAAGTGGTCGCTGGAGTATGGTGGAAAGGAAATGAAATGTTAAATAACAGCTTTACCCTTGCAGCTTCCCCACAGTTTCATAGTTCCCTGGGCTGTTATATTGGAAATAAATGTTTGTACATGCAGGATGCTATCTAAAGGATGAATGTTTATTCTGAGTCAATGCTGTGTTGGCTGCTCAAATTCCGTGAAGCTTATGCTTATGCTTATTATGCTTATATTATTGATGAGGTCCCTATAAAATGGATGCATGGGATACATGCTGCACCAAAAGCAGCGTGGCCAGCAGGCTGAGGGAGGTGATTCTCCCCCTCTGCTCTGCTCTCATGAGACCCAACCTGGGGTACTGCATTCAGTTCTGGGGCTCCCAGAAAAAAAGGACATGGACCCAATGGAGTGAATGGAGGGGAGGGGTGTGAGGATGACCAGAGGGCTGGAGCACCTCTCCTGTGAAGACAGGCTGAGGGAGTTGGGGTTGTTCAGCCTGCAGAAGAGAAGGCTCCTGGGAGACCTTGCAGTGGCCTTCCAGTGCCTTAAGGGGACCTACAGGAAAGCTTGGGAGGGACTCTTTGTCAGGGAGTGTAGTGATAGGACAAGCAGTAATGGCTTTAAACCAAAAGAGGGAAGATTTAGATTAGATATAAGGAAGAAATTATTTATTGTGAGGGTGGTGAGGCCCTGGCACAGGCTGCCCAGAGCAGCTGGGGATGCCCCATCCCTGGAGGTGCTCAAGGCCAGGCTGGATGGGGCTTTGGGCAACCTGGTCTGGTGGGAGGTGTCCCTGCCCATGGCAGGGAGTTGGAACTGAATGGTCTTCAAGGTCCCTTCCAACCCAAACCTTCTATGATTCTTTGATTGTACAAAATAGTCTGACAGCATTCCTCTGGGTACTTCCTTACATCTCTGTACCACGTCACAGTGCCTTTTCAACAGCCTTGGGATAATTTTATTTGAACTGCCCCCCATGTTTCCAGATGAAGCCCACCATGGAGCTGTCTGACATTTCATCCTGCTCAGCCCTGAGGTGCATGGCTGTGCTGTAGGCAGGAGAAGGAAAGGCTGTGTAAAGCATTTGCTGTAGAGACCTTTGTGATTCCAGCAAGATCCGCATTGTCCAACCTTGGGAAGTCACAAATTAATTTGAAACATAAAAGCTGAAATATTATTTGTTTGCTGTTAGTGTGCACCACATAAAGCCACTGTTTATTTGCATACAGATAGCCTGCGTTTTTTACAATATGCCTAAGCAGAGATTTATGTGATAACAAGTCTGATGTGTATCACACTGTTAGTTTGCCATCTAGTGGCATACCAAAAAACTTATTTTATATCATATTTCATCATCTCAGTGTAAAGATCCATCAAAACAAAACCAAAACCAAACCAAAACAAAAACTAATTTTATTTATTTATTTATTTATTTATTTTATTGCTAAGTGTTTTTAGTAATCTGTTAGCAGAAGAAAGTCCAATACCTTCTGCCCAATGGTCATTAATTAACATTATATTCCTAGCCTTTGCACTTGGTTCTCCAAGAGCAGATGCTGAATCAAGGTGTGGACAACTTTCAGACTCCACAGGAGAACTGCTGTACAGACCCAACTGCTGATCTCCATCTTAGGACATATTGTTTTCCGAGTTATCCTAGTTTTCTGTAAGACCCTGAGAACAAACCTGCCTATTTTTATACAAGTATTCAGGAATCTCAAAAAGTAGAATCTTAGTGGTACATTAGAAAGCATTGTGAGTATGACAAGGAGAAGGCACATCAAGACAGGATGAATGAGACCTGAGCAGCCAACAGATATTTGTTCATTCTGTTCCACATTTTTTTCTGGATCTGATGGTTTCATAAACCTGTCTGAGTGGAACAGATCCAGTGCATCAAAATCACTGCTAGTGGCAAGTGTATCTTAACATCTGAATGCCCACAGTGGGGAGTAAAACTTGATCTATCATGTACATAGAGAACCAGTGCACGTCTTCCCTTTTTGCAGATACTTTTTACGTACTTATGAACTGTTACAGTGCATCTTAATCCTTTCTTCTCTACATTAGACACAGTTCTAACAAGTTATTTTCCTTAAATCCTCATTTTTTTTTTCCTGTCTTACAGATTTTCCCCAATTTCTCCACCAGTTTCTTGAAATTAAAAATGTATTTATTTATTTATCCTAATTAACTGGTCAACTTAACAAAGCATAGGTTCAAAAAAACCATAGCATCACTACTTAGCCAAATGAAAATGAATAAATACCAAATGAAAAAAAAAAAAAAAAAAAAAAAAAAAAAAAAAAAAAAAAAAAAAAAAAAAAAA
>NC_048893.1:32679033-32693382 GCF_011077185.1 Oxyura jamaicensis
AAAAAAAAAAAAAAAAAAAAAAAAAAAAAAAAAAAAAAAAAAAAAAACACCCTCTTCTATGTCTGTCTTGTTAAGACAACTATAAGCATGCCTTTTTCAGGGACAAATATTCATTAGGAAAGTTAAAAATCTCTCGTGATCATCCTCTGACAGTCTCTTGTATGTTCCATGTGTAGATATTTATTCACAGACACCCCTTATATAATTTACCAGATTTTGGTCTTGGATGTGCAAGTAACTTGCTGCTGCACAGACCTTAACGTTTATTTGCATTTCTTAGTTTAATTTCACTGTCAACCTCTTCAAGTATATTCTGTTCATTAGAGAACAGATTTTTATTAAAACAAAATTCTTCCAAGATCATTGGTCTGGGATAACCTATATATGCACAAATGTACAGTTTCTACCATAAGGCCAAATAAAAGTTTATAAACTACTTTGGTGTTTCAAGTATCCCATTGCCTGTAGGACTAGAACCTTATCCCAGCCAAATGCTTCCCTAATCAGTCTGAAGAAGGTTAAAACATGCAGGGATTCAAGCTGGGTTTGGGCGTAACCAGCGATTCATCACCTGCAGTTATAGGAACTGAAAAATATGAAAAAGGCATTTCAGGGCTTGGGTGACACTTCTGTGTAGTGCCTGGTTTTTGTCTCACTCAAGTATAAGAGAAAGATAAGAATATCTTCACCTCCTGTAATAAGGCACACACCCTTTCCTCCTTCCAATATAAGGGGTACATGGACTATTGCTACGGAAGGTAATCACTGGTACTACTTATAGGTTTCTGGGAAGAGACAAACTACTGTTACATGGACCACAGAATCCCAGTTTGTCACTGCCAGCCAGTTACTGTCTGAAGCCTTTGTCATCAGTTTTAATTTTATTTTATTAAATAAAGTCACAGGATTTTCAATACCTGGCAGTAGGCTTAGCTGAACAGGACACTGAGAGCTTCAGGCAATTTTGATCAGCCAGTCATTTCAGATATAAATACAGAAGGAACAAATGACATGAAAGAAGAAAGGAACCTTGCTTGGGAAAATTTTTCTTTGTGAAAAGTTGAAAATGTAAAACTCCACAGGGAAGGGAAAACTGGTGAGAGAGACTTTGTTGTTGTTGTTATCTCTTTGTACCCAAAATGGCAAATAACCATTTCCAGCAGCTACAGAACTTACTTTTCTCACCCTGACTGCAGGAAGGGCTGGAAGAGAAGACTGGCTTCATGAACAGCAGAACTGAGGCTATGGATGGAAAGTAATGCTAGATCTGTGGTATTAAATTATTTCTATCATCTTAAGGACTTGCTAGGGAGCAGAATGGGAAAAAGAGAAGATGGAAGAGCCATTTTAGGAAAGTACTGTAAAGTGAAGGGGAAAATTTCAGTTCCGTGACAAACTAATGTAGCACCATGAGAAATACCCTAATTTACAAGTGACGGTGCTAACGACTTTAAACAGTGTTAAAATCTAGGGTAGGTGCCTTAGGCAAGATCCCAGCAGAGCACATCTGGAAGAACTGGTGATGGCAAGTAGTAGAAAATGCAGCTGTTATATGTGGTATAAATGTCTCTTCCCCCAAAAAGGGAATTAATTAATTGGCCTCCTTGTACAGAAAGTTTGTAAAAATATATATACAGTGATATTTGAGGAAGTCATAAGCTTTTTATGAAAAAGAGAATGGGTCAATGGGGCTTTCCTTGTCATTTCTTTTGGAGAGGTGAGGGCTTGTGCTGCTCAACCTTGGAGTGTGGATATACAAATCTGTCAGTCTGGCTCTGCTCTGAAAGCTCCATTTGGCAGGGTATTTACCTGGCTTTAGGCATATGAGTAGACTGATTGATAAAATGAGACTGGTCATATTCAAAAAAAGTATGTATAGACCCTCTTCATGGAATTTCTTCATTCTGTTTTCTTGGATTTGTTGTAATTTCTTGCTAGTGGAGAGGAAGACTTAGCGTTTTTTTTTTTTAAAATTCAAATAACTGTGTTTAATTTTTTTCATTGAACTGCTAACAACTGTCTGTTACACTGCTTTGAAAATGCTTTGGAGATTTGCAGAGTGAAATGCACTCATAAAGAATGGAAATTGAAAGGTAATAAGTGAAAGCCTGTCCTTTGTGGATTTTATTTGAGTTGTTCTCCACCTGATTGAAAATAGCAGTATGGAAATGAGAATAAAATGAAAATGTTTTCTTTGGAGTCACGTAATTTATTTTTGTACATTTTTAGATTATTGTACATAATGTATTATTGTATTTTAGAGATATTCCCAGTATATGACTAAGCTGACCAATCAATACTGTCACTTCCAAAACAGACATATGAACAGAGCTACCAAGTATATTCATTATTTTCAAGCACACATATTTTTAAATTGGTGCCAATGATGGCAACATATTAAATATCCAATGATTCTATTTAGCAAAAAATCATTTGTAAAACAGATTTTTTTTTTCCATGTATAATTAAATCACATATATATTATCTTTTATTTGGTATGTTGTTTAGTTACTGTTAAGGTGCTTTTTTACCATTGCTTATTTGCTATTTGTTCCTCCATTTTGCCACTATTATTCTTCATTTTCTTCTGAAAAATTCTCTGTGATATATAGTGACAGTTGGATCACACAAACTTCACAATTAAACGTATTTGATTAATGAAAGAGCCTTTAGCTAGCACTGGGTAATGAAGATATCTTATCTTGGTGCCCATACCACAGAAACTACAGAATACAGAAGAACAAGGCATTTAGTTTACACTTCCAAGGTATTTTGCCTATATCTGTGTTCAGGGCACAGTTGATCGAGCTGTGTTCTCAGAAGTTATTAAGGTAACAGCCATGGTTTGGTGAAGGGCAAACAGTAAAACAAAACTGCTATACCCGTTGTGTGGCAGGGAACAGATTCACAACCACAGCTTGGAAGGGGGTTGACATTTATGGCACTATCTGTTGGCTGATTTGGCAGCTAGGTGAACCTCCACAGGCTGGGTTGCCCTGCCATGCCCAGAGGAAGAAAACCAGGTTCCCACTAGCTACAACATCAACCAAACCTACCATGTTTTGCAGTTCATCTTGGTGCAGGGGCAAAAATTTAAATGGAGAATAAGGTAGAAAACTTTGGAGTTTTTATACTATGAACCTGCAAGACTGGAAAGATATTCAGTGTGAAACTAGCAGGTACTGTATCTACAAAGGCCAAAAGTCTGTAAGAGAGAAGAATCATATTTATAATATAATAAAACTTAGTTATTCATTAACTCTGCTACTCCCCAGCTAAAAATGGCTGGGGAGTTATCAAATTCAGTATGTCTATTCTGAACTATGTCTGTCATTGTCTTCTTACATTCCTTCTCATCCTGCGTTACTCAATGAGCTGCCTGAATACAAGCCAAATACTGTAAGTTTTGATGGAGTGCATCTCCTACCAACTGCTTATGTCACAACACCGAAACTCTGGAATTACTGAAGAAATATTGAATACATCTTGACCTCTCTTAGAGAGGAAGAAAAGCAGGAGGAAAAAAATAAAAAATAAAAATGCATAGACTGCTGCTCCCTTAAGCTGTGTCTTTTAATCTTGTAGTGGTTCAGTGCTAAGCACTGTTATTGGCAGGAAAAAAAAAAAAAAAAAAAAGCTGTAATTGCACTAAATGGTCAGAATCACCAGGCTGAGGAGGGAAATGATGGAAAAGAACAGAAACTATATCAGTTTGATAGTTTGATTATTTGAGAGGAGTCTTGGGAATCCTTGAACAATTTTGTCAGATTTACCCATTGTATTCAGTTGTCTTAAGTAGTTTATAAATCTGAGATACTGTTCTTAAGAAGACAAGTAGAAAAGCAACTTGAGATACCTGTTCACAGTGCGTTGATGAGACACTTTTACCCTCGAGCAGCAAACACTTAGGAGGACTCACCCGTTTTAAATTGGTGGCCTTGGGTCAAAGGGGCTTTTTCATTGATTTAAAGAAAATCAAATCTGTGCCCTATTCTGCTATCATTGGTTTCTTTGAAACCTCATTATAAAATCTTTAGGGAGTTCAAATACTTCTACAACACTCTGCACTGAAGCTCAGTTTGAAATTGCAACTGCTGAGTCACAGAAGTCAAAAGGATCAGTAACCTATTACATCATTTATTTCTCAGCCTCACAGTGAATTAGTCCCAAAAGATACCATTTCCACTTCTTCCAGTGAGTGATTATTTTCTAATAATCCAAGAGTTATCAAGAAGTTTTTCCTGATGTTCTGCCAAATTATTATTTGTGAGCTTCCACCCCTCCCCCCCCAGCCTTTTTTTTTCCTGTCTTAATGTAAGTCTATCACTCCGAATGCCCTAAAATTATCACATAACACTTATAGGAAAACTCTGAGTCAGAGAACAGTGTTTTTGAAAAGGAAAAAGTGGATTAGACAGTCTTATTAATTACAAAGAAGGAAACTGGTGATTAAAGTCATTGTTTTGCTACAGCTTGAGCACCTGTGAGAAAGCAACAGAACTATTTATGTGATTCAGCTGCTTTTTTTTGTCGTTGTTATTTTTATTAACATATTGTGTTTAAAAGCATCTGATTACTGTCACAAAAAATACTGTCTGCTTTGTTGTACTTACACTTTAATTTGGGAGTTGCACAGCTTAGTCTTTTCCCCAAATATTAGTTGCAATACAACATCACCTCCATCTGCTCTGAAAAAAGCAACATGGATTCTGGTACCCTCCCATCTGTATGTATATTTTTAGTCATGTATTCAGATTTGCAATCTGAACCATAGTCCAGTCTGGCAAAAATCTGTCTGCTCCATTCCTGGCACAAAGCATAAATCTTATTGTTTGTCCAAATTTTTTAAATTTTACTTGTGTGTGTGCATGTCCCAGTACTTTACATTCTTTTTATACATTATTGGAAATGATTTAAAATTCATATGTCTGCCATTAGACACTTTATATTTCTCCTAAATCTTCGAAAGTTTCTATTCTTGACCGGTGAGTCATACAGTTCATAGATAGCTGTCAGGAAAACACCAGAAGATTGAGAAATGAGAGGAAACAAAACTCTGAGCTGAAATGCCACTGGTTAAGTGTATCAGTAAGTACTTTTTTAAACACAGACCAAGCTATTTTCTTTTCACCTTTCCATACCTGTGACTTATTTATAAAGGTTTGAAGGACAAGCCTAAGGATTAGAGTGATTGACAGATGACCAAAGGTAGAAAACAATTCCAAGTGAAGCTTTTAGTTGTGTTTTTGGTTCAGAATAAGGGAATAGTAAACCAATGATGTATCTAGTTATGGTATGAAAGGAAATAAAGATTTCTACTGAGTAAAGAAAATGTAACCAAAGGAAAAAAGCAGCCTGTGTTCAGTGTTCATACCCCTTCACATTACCCCGTGTTAATTTTGGTACAACTCTTTCTATGCCATGAACAACTGCCTATTTAATTAACAAGGGGAAACAGATATTCCATGAACTGAGATATTAGCGCAGCTCTTGAGAACCCCAGGTCAGATCCCTGGACTGCTTTAAGGAAGCTGGAAGGTCCTCTGTATCCCAGATTCACATTCCCTGAGGACCTGAGCTTTAAGACAGCCTTCCAAAATTTTGTGAAAGGTATTTTGGTGATTTTGAATGAGCCACCCAGTCTCTGTGCTTTAGTTTCCCACCTCCTTATTTTAGAGAACCGATGAGATGATATGCCCTCAGGATTACCTTGCCCTGGTGTGAGGCCCTTAGTCTCTGATGGTGTAGGGTCATCATTCCCTATAAAAGATCCCAGTGCAGCCATCCATCAGAATTCTGGCCCAGGAACCAGCTCATAGGAACCAGCTTTATAGGAAGGGGCATGACACCGGGTAATAAAGAGTTACACAAAAAAACTCCCATTAAGGTAGCTTTCTTTTCACACAAGTTAACTGTTGCCTTGAGCCCTGAAACATAAGTCTTTATATCCCTTTATTAACATAATTTCACGAGAATGATGGAAAGCTCTTGTAACCAGTGTCAGTAGTTAATCCTTTCCCCACTCCAATCTGCTGAGGCAGCTATGGGTCTTTGACAGACATCTAACAATAAACAATGCATAAATAAATAAAAATATTTATCTTCCTCCATTATAAATTGTAGCATTTTACTGGAGTTTCTTACATCTTTATATTATAAAAATACCAAGCATGAAAGTCTATTTTTTTTCTCTTCTTGATTCTTAAAGTCTCCGTTAAATTATTTCTAATAAAATGATCTTTCTCCTGAGATCTTTCTATTCTTTGCTATCTCTTATGATCCCTCTCCATGTTTCATGTATAATGAGTAATTTCTTACTGGGGTGAGGTTTACAGACTTACACCCTGTATTGCAGGTATACACATCCAGTGGCATAGAGGCATATAAATATATTTTTAGGTTATTTTCCATTTAACTACCTTACCATTCTTGTGTTTCAAGTGCCACTGCACTTTGGGCAGAGTTTTCCAGCTGAATTTTGCAGATGTGCTGGAGCTCAGAAAACCATGTGTCTGAAGAAATTGTATAGTAAACTCAGCAGAATACAAATGTTTAACTTTCAGAAACACGGGGGTCTTTAAAAACATCAGATCATTGACCAGATACCTTCTCCATGAAAATGGATACTACCAAATATTTTGGGCAGAGTCTCTTGGAGAAGAAAAGCAGAGAATTTCAATTGACTTCTCTGGGCTTTGAACCAGAACATACAGAGTGGATATTATACAGAAATATGCCAGTTATTTTAAAAAATATACCAATTATCTAGAAATCATTTCAACTACTCACCAAGTTTTTTCTTTTATTTGATTTAGCACTTTAATTATTTTAGGCTTAAATGCCACAATCAGCTGTGAGAAGTGTAAAATAAAACCCTAGCATTTGTAGGTCTCCACTTAGAATAATTACCACAGTCTTTTTTTTTTTTTTTTTTTTTTTTTTTTTTTTGCGAAACTAAGGAAACTAGAGAGTTAGAAAAAATATGAGATAATAGAGAAAAAAAAATCAAGCAGATGCAATAATTTTACTTGTAGCATGCTCCAAATGAAGTATTTGAAGCATTGTGACAATAAGCACATTGTGACTTAGAGGACGGCTTAAAAGGAAATGTCACAGGCAGGTTGAAATGTCAATTAGCGCAACATTTCCTAATATCCCATAGATGTATTTCTTCCCCTGTGAATATTAGAGAAATAGATAACATTGCACATTTATTCTACTCTCCACTAATTTGATCCTTTGGGGCTCTTCATAGTATGTTTTGTTCCAACTTATCAGAGCGCAGCTGAGAATGGACTTACAGATGAACTGCTAATTCACTACGACAGCATGTGGGAAGAAAAGTTCATTCAGATGGCAGATCTGAAATGTAAGGTAAACAAAGCCATATCTTCTGCTTGGTTCAGGTTTTGCTCAGGAAAGGTGTGGATCAGAGCATGGTAGGAGGTGGAGAACAGCTACCACCATCAGTGCTGAAGGCACCAAATATCACAGCCCTGTGGCTTCTTTTCAAAATGTTGGGTGTCTTCAGTGGTCTAGGTACAGTTCTTTTCTTAAGCTATATCTTGTTCAAGAAAGTAGTCTGGGGTACTTAGAGACTACTTCTCCATGTGCCTACGGGAAATAGGATGAGTTAGTTTAACAGTGATCTGATGCAATACTCAGAAGAGATCAGGGTTTTTTTTAACCTGTACCCTATAATAGCAGTGAGCCTGTCTATACAGGAAATTATTCAGAAAAAGCTATTGTGTTGGTACAAATTCACACTCAATAGAAATCTGCTTTAACTTTCAAGCGTGCTTTATTATCTACATAGGGGAAATAATTGGTGTGAAATCAGCAAGAAATAAAAAAGAACAACAACAACAACAAAGGAAACGAGGCTTTGAACAGGAAATGAATTGAAAGAAGCAGTTATTCGGTTTATTCTCCCATTTGAATAATGTTTTATTCAAGTGGGAGAACTCCTGAGCTACTGAGTCACCCTTCAGGTAAGACGACCAGCATGACGCTGGGCTCAGCAGAGGTAAGTGTTACCAGAAGCAGTTATTGCTGCCCTACTGCAGTGCTGGCCTTATTTCAGATACTTAAGAAAAGACTGTATGTGCAGCTAGACAGTTTCTAGGGGCATGACATGCTGTAGTGTTGCCTAGCTGTGTTGTCTGCTGCTGTTTACAGCTTGCTGAAATCTGCAATATGTCCACGTCAGAAGATCAGGCTTTCACAGAAGAGGAGAGAGTGCGTGGACTTTAAATGGGATCATGTCAACAAAACCTTTGGGTCTCAAGAGTCTGCAATGATTACTGAGCAGTCACAGAACTGGTCTGTTGAAGATATTTCTGTGTTCATGCCCTTCCCCTTCACAGTGACCACAACAGACCTTTTTGGGTGTCCTCAAGTACTTGCCCTTCAGGTCCTGGTGAACTTGCTGAAAGTCACCTGGGTACAGCCTATAAACTCAGCTGTAGCACAGCATGACCTCTCTGCTGTCTCTCAATTCTTATGACTTTGCCTGTGCTTGTGTGTGCTGTAAAATATCTTCTGAAACCTGACAATAATATGGCATAAAATTTCCTTGATTAAAAAAAAAAGACCTTAGATTACCTTCATGTAAACACGTTGCAAATGTGTGTCAGCAAGACTGCAACTGTAAATTACTCTGCTGCCAATTGTGACTTTTTTTTTTTTTTTTTTTTTTTTTTTTTTTTTTTAATCTTACCTAGAAGCTGCTTTTCTTCAGGGCTCCAAGAGGCCTGTGGAAATCTCAGCTTTTACATAAAAATAGGTTTCCATTTGGGATCTAAAGGAAATCCTACACAGAAAATGCTATAGAGAAGGCTGAAGATCAGAAATTAAGCAGAAAGAAACCCTAATGCCTTTCTTACACTGTCAAGATTAAATAAAAATCATATGATTCTTCACTGAAAGACATTTACCCTGAATTTCAGACATTCTGGGTGAACAATTCTGAAACTGGCTCTATGGAAACTACCTCAGGTTCTCAATGAGTATTTTAAAGTCTTCCTACAGTTTTACATCACTTTCAGGTGTTCAATAAGATCTCAGAAATATTTAAAGCACTGGCTTCCAAAGTTTTTGGGTGAACAAAGTGAGCTGTCCAAATTTCTTGCAAAATAGCACGGCATTATAAAGAGAAAATTATGGCAACATGCAACATCCAGTTTAGTCCTACTTCAAAGAAGAAAAGCTGATGGGAAGAGAAAAGCATGGAAATGGGCTAATGTAGACTTTCAGTTCTGCTGGAAATGATGGACAAACTTTGTGCTTTGTGTTTTGGCTCAAAACCAGTAGAAAATGTGGCCAGGTTTTTGGAAGGTCCGTCATTCCTCTCTTGGAATTTCTACTCTCCCAAGCCACCAGAGGGCCCCGAAGTCCACCTTAACTTGGCTTGGCTTGGCGTTCTTGAAAACACCATTAGAAAAGCAAGTGCAAAGCTCTCACACATTCAGGTGTTGCTCTTCCAGCGTAGTTGCTGTGTAGGGTGAATACAATCACAAGAAAATAAGGATATAGGGACAACGATGCCTTGAAGGTAGCATCACCAAATGACTTCCACCCACTAGGAAAGAGCAAGTATTTCAGGAGTTTGGTGAAGGTATTGCTTTAGCAGTACCAGGCTGTTACCTGTGTCCTCTCTCTTTTAAACTGCCACAGATATGTGTAGTAGACTCTGTGTGTGTGCAGGAGGCCCGTGATTTCATGCTACTCACTTGGAAGATCTTTGCCTGACATTAAGCCTTACCTCCATAGTTTGTCTTGTGGTTGCGGAGGAGCAAAAATGTCTGGCTGCCCTTGCTGTTGAGCATGGGGAATGGACAGAGTGAATGCTTAAAGAAACAAGAACTGAATGTGGTGGGTGGGCATGATGATCTGTGCTACATTTGTGTAATGAAAAGGCTAATGTATGCAAGCAGAGAATTTCTCGTGTGTCTTCGGTCCTCTTGTCAGAAGATTACTGCCTTATGCTCTGTCTCCTTGCAATCCAGAGAAACACCCAGGCCTTTGAACATTCTCAGAAACAAATGGTTTAAAAATAATTCCAGAAAATCATCCTTTCTATTCCTTTTTCATTTTTTTTTCCCAGCCCCTTTATTAAATAGGCCTGATCACTTGCCATGGTCTCAGCTCTAAGAAATTTAGACCGAGTTGTAAAATGCTATTAAATTATTGGCTACACTTTCAGGACTGGAACTGAAAGCTGGATGATATGAAGAGAAAGGATGTCAGTGGGATCAACCATTCACTATCTCCTGTCCTGGAGTGTTGGGCACTGAAGTACAAAAATGTCACGGTGAGCTTTATGTTTTTTGCTGAAACTTATATCTAATAGATGATAGCTAAAAGAGCTGACTCCACAATCCAAAGAAGGCAAACCAGGTACCAATAATAAAATGTTAAAATTGCTAGAAACCTTCCTAGAATACTTTGCCTGTGACACATAAGGAGACATACTACAGTGTAGAATGGCTCTAGTGACTTTTGCTTGAAATTACCTGCATGATACCAGTGATCTTTTCATCCTGGAGTAACTAATAGCTGTTCCAAACCTCACTTATTCACTTGAGATACTGTAGAAACATAGCCCAGTTTCTTGGAGGTCTGTTTCTGGATACAAATGAGGCATAAACTATGTGCTTTCCCTCAGGGTTAATTTTGTCTTTCCAGAGAAAATGCGTTACATATTTGCATAAGAAAGTACATTTCAGACAAATGTATGGCTGCCAGGCTAGTGACTGTGATTAATGATAATGAATGAATGCATGCTAAAGGATAAAAGTCCCCTCCTGTTCTTTTTAAGCAAATCTTCTTCTCATTAGCAGTGATATGGAAGACACTCGTATATGTGAGTAGACTTTGATACCATCTTTTTTACCTTATACAAAGACTTGTTAACTCTCCAGCAAGGTAAAATGGATGGGATTTATCTCAGGTAACTTTAGAATCTTAGTCACCTGGACTCCTTCTATGGTAAATACAGAAAGAAAGGAACTTCTGAGAAATGATTAACTTCATCTTAATGTGGATGGTTAAAATACATCATATAGCTTACACACTAGAAGTACACATTCCTGTCCTTTAATTTCAAGAGAAGCCTAGATGCCTATGTGGTTTGTTCATAATATAAATCTAATCTTTTGTCAAAGATGAATCCCACTTGTCCATGTGGTCATACAAATCTCACATTTGTTTGTGTTAAATTGCTAGGTACAGTCTCTGTGCTGTGTATGTGGTAGCTGCAGTAATTGGGAAAGACAGGCACAAGCAGCAGGCATCTGCTAAAGCAAATAGGGTCTTGGGAGAAACTGCAGCTGCTGGGGATATTTGGGTAGAGCTCAATTATGTCAAAGGAGACCCCTTTCCTAGTTTAGGACTCTTTGAAGATTCAGGAGCATAATATCATTCTGCAGCTATGGAGTATTTGCAGGAACTATGTGGTCAGGTGAAGCATGGCCAAGATGAGGCCTAAGAAGAACCTGCCTAAGCTTGGCTTGGATCATGGTAACTCATTTTCATGTCACAAGCACTTTTTTGGATTCCCTCTCATGGCCCTTTTCAATCCCACCTGGATTCTCAGTCCCTCAAGGAGTGATGAGTGCCCTCTTCCCAGCTGCCTGCATTGGGACACAGGGTATGCAAGGAGGTTGACACAGGAGAGAGTGGAAGGAAGGAGATAGGGCTCTGGTAAATCATTTAAAATACACTGTCACTCTTCAGAGAGTAGTTTAGTGTACTGTCTCCTTTTTTGGTTAGTCCCCTACTATTCTATTTGTCTTATGAGTAAATATTATTTTTTGAAAATAATAAAGCTTTCCTACTAAGGATTGGTTTGAGTTAGCAGTAACTCAGAACATATATATATATACATATATATATATAAAGAGTGCATAAATGGAATTGTAAAGTGCTTTATAATATTTTAATTCCTTCTGGAGTTCTTTCACAACACTTTTTGGGTCTTGAGTGATGTTCATACTAAACATGTGGCTTAGCTCCAAGTAGCTTTCTTCTTAAAAACCTTGTGTTTTGGGGCATAGCTAGACAGGATGACAGAATATCTATTATTTTTATGGCTCATATGTTGAGTTGACAGCATGAAAAATGTTTTATCCTTGAGAGAAAATTAAACATTCTTGTCCAATTTAAAAAGAGGGTTTTCTGAAGTACTTGCTTCCTCTAGGCTCCCATATGCTTTTGGGATCCCCTTCCTGTTCTTTAGGAACTATTATGTGTTCTTCTGAACATCGTTTAGGAACTCATTTTGTCATTTCAATTTTAAGTGGTTTACAATCTAAAAAAAGATGCTCTGTGAGCATCTAGTGCGTTAATGGGATATGGAAGAGGTGTTTTTACAGTGGGATATTAAATATAATGTAAAATATCCCTGGGCAAGATACTGCAGTTTAGTGGTTGACTGTATAGTTCGTTCAATATTGTATGAGGAGCAACATGTTCCTTCAAGTAATGGGTGTCTATTATGTGTTGTGTTTTTTGTTTTGTTTTGTTTTGTTTTTAATAATGCCCCTGGGAAGTCTAGAAAAAACTCAGAAGCACATTGAATAAAACTACAATTGCATTCCCGGAAAAGAGAAAGCTTTCTGAAATAGCAGTGAAGTTTGTCTCACTCTCCTTCAGGCTAATGAATGATAATATATTCAACTGGCAAAAGGTGTCTTTAGAAACATGATATCATCACAGCTAAATCTTGTTGATTGATTCCCATGCAATAAGCAAGAGACTTGTGACATTCTCGTACAAACTAATCTCTCCTTGAACTTCACATCCTCATCATATTTCTTTTGATTATTTCTTTCATTGCCAGAGAGAGAGCAACACATATCTCCAGCACTACAGATTTTGTTGCCATTTTGGGGCTCAGTTTCCTAAGCGGTCTTTGTGCAAGGTGCAGTGAGGCTGTAAACAGATAGCCTTTGACAATGAGGTGATGAGGTTGGCAGATGAGGGGAGCAATGGGTGTTGTTTGTCTTTACTTTTTCAAAGCTTTTGACAGTGTCTCCCATAATATCCTCATAGATATACCGAGGAAGTCTGTGTTAGGTAAGTAGACAGTGAGGTGGACTGAGGCCAGTCATTAGTGGTGTACCTCAGGGGTCTATACTTGGGCCAGTACTGTTTAACATCATGGATGACCTGGATGATGGGGCAGAGTTAACCCTCAGCCAGCAGTTAGATGACAGAAAAATGGCCATCAAATGGCTTTGCTGCCATTCAGAGGGTGTGATAGTTTTACCCTGCTGGGCAGCTGAGCTCCACCATAGCCACTCTCTTACTCCCCACCCTCAAAGGGAAAGGGGGAGAAAATGTGTTGGAAAGAGCTCAAGGGTTGAGATAAGGATGAGAGGTCACTCAGTCGTCATGGGCAAAACAGACTCAGCACAGGGAGATTAATGTAATTTATTACCTATTACTAACAAACTAGAGAAGTGAGAAACAAAGAAAATGAACTGAAAACACCTTCTCCCATCCATCCTCTTCCACCTCCTCCCCCCAAGCGGTGCAGGGGAACAGGGAATGGGGGCTGCAGTCAGTCCATGTTATGTTGTCTCTGCGCTCCTTCATGGTCACTCTCTGCCCCGGTTCCACGTGGGGTCCCTCCCATGGGATGCCGTCCTTCCTGAACTGAGCCTGCGGGGGCTGCCCACAGGCAGCAGCTCTTCAAGAACTGCTCCCACACGGCTCCGTACCACGGGGTCCATCCCCCAGGAGCAAACTGCTCCAGCACAGGTCCCCCACGGGCAGCAGCTCCCCCCAGACCCCCTGCTCCTGTGTGAGCTCCTCTCCACGGGCTGCAGCTCCGGCCTGGGGCCTGCTCCTGCGGGGGCTCTCCATGGGCCGCAGCCTCCTCCAGGCCACATCCACCTGCTCCACCGGGGGCTCCTCCACGGGCTGCAGCGTGGAGATCTGCTCCATGTGGGACCCATGGGCTGCAGGGGGACAGCCTGCTGCACCAGGGGCCTCTCCACAGGCTGCAGGGGAACTGCTGCTGCATGCCTGGAGCACCTCCTGCCCTCCTTCTGCCCTGACCTTGGGGTCTGCAGGGATGGTTCTCACTCCTCACTCTTGTAGCTGCTGTGAAGCAGGTTTTCTATGTTAGTTTTTTTTTCTTTTATTTTCTTTGTTAGTTTTCTTTTCTTTTCTTCTTTTCTTTTCTTTTCTTTTCTTTTCTTTTCTTTTCTTTTCTTTTCTTTTCTTTTCTTTTCTTTTCTTTTCTTTTCTTTTCTTTTCTTTTCTTTTCTTTTCTTTTCTTTTCTTTTCTTTTCTTTTCTTTTCTTTTCTTTTCTTTTCTTTTCTTTTCTTTTCTTTTCTTTT
>NC_048893.1:32693782-32713927 GCF_011077185.1 Oxyura jamaicensis
CCTTCCCTTCCCTTCCCTTCCCTTCCCTTCCCTTTCCGTTCCTTTCCGTTCCTTTCTGTTCCTTTCCGTTCCTTTCCGTTCCTTTCCTTTCCTTTTCAAATCTGCTCTCACAGAGATGCAAACATTTCTTTGGCTCATCTCAGGCCATCAGCGGGTCCCTTTGGAGCCAGCTGAAACTGGCCCTTATGTAACATGGGGCACCTTATGGATTTTTCTCACAGAGGCCACCCCTGCAGCCCCCTGCTACCAAAACCTTGTCATGTAAACCCACTACAGAGGGTCTTCGTTCAGCTGGAGAAATTGGCTGAAAGGAACCTCATAAGTTCAACAAGGAGAAACACAAAGTCCTGCACCTGGAAGTGAACAAGTCTATGGGTGTCAATCAGCTGGAAAACGCCTTGGTAGAAAAGGCCCTCGGGGTCCTGCTGGACACCAAGTTGAACAAGAACCAGCAATGTATCCTTGCCACTAAGAAGATGAATAGAATCCTGGTCTGCATTAGGAGCAGTGTTGGCTAGTAGGTGGCAGGAAGTGATTCTTCCTCTTTACTCACCACTGGTGAGACACATCTGGAGTACTGGGTACAGTGCTGGGCTTCCCAGTGCAAGAGAGACATGGAAATACTGAGGAGAGTCCATCAAAAGGACATTAAGGGATGGGAGCATTTGACACAGAAGGAAAGGCTGAGATGGGAATATTAAGCCTTGAGATGAGACGGCTCCAGGAGGATCTTATCACTGTATATAAATACCTGGTGCACGGGAGTAAAGAAGAGGGACACAGGCTCTTTCCGGTGGTGCCCAATGCCAGGACAAGAGGCAGTGAGCACACACTGGAACATGGGAAGTGCTGTCTCAATACCAAGCAGCAACTTCTGTACTGTGAGGGTAACTGAGCATTGGCACAGGATGCCCAGAGAAGTTGTGGAGTCTTCCTCTTTGGAGACCTTCAGAAGCCACCTCGACATGGTCCTGAACAGCTACTCTAGGTTGCCCTGCTTGAAAAGGGGGATTGTACTAGACCATCTCCAACCTCAGCCCTTCTGTGCTTTCACTGCTAATTCTATGACTCTATCAGAGCCAGGAGAGGCTCTGGACAACCAGCTTTGGTGCTGCTCTACTTTCTGCACTGACATAAGTTTTTGAAACAAGTTTTATGTCAAATTACAGAAATAGAAATATCTTGTCTTTTTTCATAGTAATAGAGCCTAACACCAGAAAGGACAGGATAGATATCTAGTCTGATCCCCTGTGTGTTAAAACATATAATGCTGAGAACAAATGAATTAATAGTAAAATAAGATTTTCAGAGGTTGTGTACTTTGTCTCTTTGCCCAGGGCAGTGTTAACTGTACCTAAATTCTTCCTGGCAGTGTTTCAAGTGGTTAATGATCCTTCCAACTGGAAAGAGTTTCTTGATGTCGAAATAAAATTTCTGTGACAGTTGGCCCTAGAAGACCATTAATGGTACTTCTCACTACAGAGGTCGCTGGGCAGAGTTTATTCACTTTCCCTCTGAAGGGACTAACACGTTTTGCAAGATTGCTGCCATTCACCCATCAGTCTTTTCTTTCCCACACTGAACAACACCCCAACCCCCTATCCTCTATAATTCCTTCTGACTTTCTGACTAAAGACACAGAAAAAATCACTGGGGACTTTTCATCCAAAGACTGACACATGTCTATAAGCTGGCTGCCTAGTCTTAAGTGCTACCACATAACTACTCACATTTCTCAGACTAGCTTAAAAACAACCCATGGTGTTTTCTGTGACCAGCACTGAAGCAAATAAGCTGCCAAACCCATTTAGAGGTTACTGGAACATCGTATCAAGACTACAGTTAGTGGTTAGGTCAAAACTGTGTGTGGCCCAAATTAAACAGTGTTCTCCACAAGGTGGTGGCTGGTGGTCCCTGGTGTCCCTGTGCTCCCCACCTCATCAGGTAGTACCTGCATCTTAGGAGGGTGATTTCACTCTAGGTTCCTAACTGGGACTCTTCAACACCTTCCCTTGAGAAGGAAGCTGTCTCCCTCCCTAAGCTACACCAGAAGTATGGGGAGAACTGCCTCCTGCTTCAGGGATGCAACTGTGTTCCCAGAGCTCAGGGGAAGGTCTTGTCCCTGGGGGCAATATCAGGCACTGCTACAATGTGGAAGCATGGTTACCCATGAGGTGCTATGAGTTGAACTGTGGCCACAGAGCCCTAGAAAGTCCCACAGACCCAAAACCATGGCCATCTGCCCTTATCCAGGGGAAGAAATAGCATCCCCCAAGCACCTGAAGCATTTTCTCTGCTACCTCAGATGCATCAGACACCTTTGCCTCCAGCCACCTGAAGAAAGCAGGAAAAAGCAAATGGATGAAAACAGGAAAAAAACAACAGAGGAAAATTTATGTGGGGAAGAAGCTCCTTTCCTCATGCCGTCTCCTCTCAGCCCGGTTAGGCAATAAAGGCCTTGAAGGATGAATTTTACTTCTATATTTGTTCCAATACAAAGTTGAAGGAGTTATGGATGCACTAAATTCAACACAAGCAATTCCACTCTTCCTCAGGGACAATAATATTTACAGGTGTACAACTTAAAAAAATAAAAAGAGATGAGACTTGTAGGCCGAGTTAATGAAATCTGTAGCTTCTGTAAAGATAATAGGGCTATAGACAAAAAACAGGAAAACCTGTAAGAATTTGCAATCACACACACACACACACAAAAAAAAAAAAAAAAAAAAAAAAGAAAAATAAAAAGAAAAAAAAAAGTTTCTGCTAAGTGGAGTAACAAGGAACAAGAATCTGCTCTTATTAAAGTCTGTGTGAGGGTTTTTTTCTGATTTTGAAAACTGTCATTTTGAAAACACTTCAAGAAAGAAGCTAGAGTACTAGCTGACAGTGAGAAGCTGACATAAAAATTCTGCAAAATCAATATAAATTCACAATACTTTTCAGTGTCACCAAATTTGTGTTTTTATTCAAGTGGTTTCATTGAATAATAGCAGACAAAAGAGGCCCAAAGTGCTTTAGTGGATGAAATAATGTACATGGAAGCTGTGGTCTATTAAAGTAGAGCACACAGTTAGATGTTCAGAAATGTACTGATGCTTTCAATCTCTCTCACATTTTACTGGAGTGTGCAATATCATATTCAAAGAGCTGTGGTCTAATTCTTTTGTTAAACTCCATTGATTTTAATAGGCTGTCACTGTTGTGCACAATTAGTAAAAAAAAAAATGTTCTAATGTAGGCAGTTACTTTTTCAAACCACTTTTAGATGTTCTTGATAATGATTTGCCATGATCTTGCACCTTCTCTGCCCACTCTGCAGCCCCCTGGGCTTGTAACTGGGAGTTCTTTGAAATGGGCTTATATGGCAATTTATAAAGTTTTCGTTTCTCAGGATACTAAGTGCATAGGCTGTGACTTTAGGTGCTTGTGAATACAACAGCAGGACAAAGAGGCTTCATGGAAGAAAGCCAGTTTTTACATGGAACTTAGTGTCTGCTTTGACTTCTTGTTATGAGACCTGACAAGAGATGCAAGATCAGGAAAGCAAAGAACAAACAAACTTGATAGACCAACAGAGTGAAAATTATTCAATAATGGTAAAGGGTCTGAGCTGTATTTAAGATGTATGGGGTTTAAAGTTCTCTCTGACGGAATGTCAATTGCAGTACATTTATAACTTGAGAAAAAAATATCAGTAGTTTGAAGAATGAGACACTGGGGAAAAATGCTTCTACTAGAACAGAAGAAGAAAAAAAAAAAAAAGCTTCCCACATGGACCATAGGCTTTTCAAACCACAGTGACCTCACTTGCAGGAACTGATGGTATCAGTGCTCTATCATGAAAACATATTTGGGACTAGCACCAGCTTGTTTGATTTCTTTTCTCATTGTCTTACAAAATGCAGTGCTGCGTGAAGGTAAGAAAACAATTATAATTAATTTTCCTGATAAAGTTATTAAACCCATGCTTTTCATTTGGAATCCATAGCTAACCTTTGCTGCTCGCAACAGCCAGGAGAAAAATAGCCATACAATAAATTGTATGCATAAGAATACAGAAACAGTGTTATAGAATATGTTTTGAATTAAAAATATAGAAAAATGGCTTGGGGAAAAATGAAATTAGAGATATTGAGAGATTTTCTGAGCTTGTGTTATTTGGTAAATTTGAAACAGTAATCAAAATCACGTGACAATGCTTCATTTAAACATATATATATATTAAGTGAAATCTTTCACTTTCCAAGTTGAAATGATTTTTCTGTCCTTTGACTACACACTACATTGTTTTAAATGGACAAACTGAAAGCACATTGATTTATTGTTCCTGGAAGAAAAAAAAAAAAAAAAAAAAACGAACAAAAAAAACAACAACATATAACAACTGTTCAATTAGCAATAATTCAACCTCTTGATCTTGCAATGTTTTCAAAAGTTTCAGTGTTTAAGCTGGCCAGAAAACACCACATTTTGTAGCTGCTAATGAATTTTAAAAAGTAAATCTACTAGGAACTAGGAATTTTACTCTAAAGTTTTGGCTAAGGTACTGGTAAAAATGTGAAAACAATAAAGTACTCTGACATAAGGAAAGTATTACTAGAAGAGGAAGGACAGAGTCTGTGGTAAACTCTCCTAGACTGTGATACTTGCACCAGGGAAGAAAACTTTGCTTTGTTAACTAGGGTGTGAAGGGGAATGCTCAGGACGCTCTCTGTAGCTGTCTCCATATTTGCTAGCCAAGACCATCTTCTGTGACCTTTGCAGGATTTTTGTAGCACTGGAAAAAAAACTAAACTAAAAAATATGAAAAAATAAAAATCATCAAAACTCTTCTTGAAAGTTACAGGTCAAGAGGCAATGGGCACAAACAAACACAGGAGGTTCCCTCTGAGCACTAGGACTCATTTCTGTACTGTGTGGGTTTCTGAGCACTGGCACAGTGGAAGTTGAGGAGTCTCTCTCCTTGGAGCTCTTCCAAAGCCATCTGGACATGGCCTGGGCAGCTTGTCCTGAGTGTCCCACCTCAAGCAGGGGTTGGAGCAGGTGGGCTCCAGAGGGCTCTGTCAGCCTCAGCCATTCTGGGATTCTCTGGTCTCTTGACAATAAATTCTTGTCTTGTCCTGTCCTTTCATGTGGTGGGAAGGGACCTAAAGCTGGAAGTAGTTTCCCTATTACAACCTAGAGCTGATAGTGTCCCGACTGCATGCCACCTATGCAGATTACACTGCACAGACATCAGACAGCAGTGGTATAAGAAGTGTCTTCTGAAGTCTTAAATGTTGTCTGTCTATGTGAGTAGCCTTCACTACTGTTGGGCTTTCTTGCTTTCTATTTATTTCTGTGACACAGTGGCATAGGTGGTCTGTATACTGACAGGGTGGGTGTGCTCTGTACCTGTGGAAATCAGAAAAGTTAATGCAACTAGGTCTTTCATGAAGCCTGTGGGATATATATATATATATAATTTTATTATTATTATTATTATGGTTTACAAGGTAACATTAAGATAATTTTCAGAGAATCACAGAATCACAGAATTTCTAGGTTGGAAGAGACCTCAAGATCATCGAGTCCAACCTCTAACCTAACACTAACAGTCCCCACTAAACCATATCCCTAAGCTCTACATTTAAACGTCTTTTGAAGACTTCCAGGGATGGTGACTCCACCACCTCCCTGGGCAGCCTGTTCCAATGCCTCACAACCCTTTCAGTAAAGAAGCTCTTCCTAACATCTAACCTAAAACTCCCCTGGCACAACTTTAGCCCATTCCCCCTCGTCCTGTCACCAGGCACGTGGGAGAACAGGCCAACCCCCACCTCTCTACAGCCTCCTTTAAGGTATCTGTAGAGAGCGATAAGGTCACCCCTGAGCCTCCTCTTCTCCAGGCTGAATAAGCCCAGCTCCTTCAGCCGCTCCTCGTAGGACTTGTTCTCCAGGCCCCTCACCAGCTTCGTCGCCCTTCTTTGGACCCGCTCAAGCACCTCGATGTCCTTCTTGTAGCGAGGGGCCCAAAACTGAACACAGTACTCGAGGTGCGGCCTCACCAGAGCCGAGTACAGGGGGACGATCACCTCCCTAGCCCTGCTGGTCACACTATTTCTGATACAAGCCAGGATGCCGTTGGCCTTCTTGGCCACCTGAGCACACTGCTGGCTCATATTCAGCCGACTGTCCACTATCACTCCCAGGTCCTTCTCCGCCTGGCAGCTCTCCAACCACTCATCTCCCAGCCTGTAACTCTGCTTGGGGTTATTACGCCCCAGGTGCAGGACCCGGCACTTGGCCTTGTTAAACTTCATGCAGTTGACCTCAGCCCATCGGTGCAGCCTATCCAGATCCTCCTGCAGAGCCTTCCTACCCTCGAGCAGATCGACACTCGCACCTAACGTGGTGTCATCTGCAAACTTACTGAGGGTGCACTCAATGCCCTCGTCCAGATCATTGATGAAGATGTTAAAGAGGACCGGCCCCAGCACCGAGCCCTGGGGGACGCCACTAGTGACTGGCCTCCAACTGGACTTGACTCCATTTACCACAACTCTCTGGGCCCGGCTATCCAGCCAGTTTCTAACCCAACGAAGCATGCGCCAGTCCAAGCCAAGAGCAGCCAGTTTCTTGAGGAGAATGCTGTGGGAGATGGTGTCAAAAGCCTTGCTGAAGTCAAGGTAGACCACATCCACAGCCTTTCCCTCGTCCACCCAGCGCGACACTTTGTCATAGAAGGAGATCAGGTTCGTCAAGCAGGACCTGCCTTCCATAAACCCATGCTGACTGGGCCTGATCGCCTGCTTGCCCTTCAAGTGCCGCATGATGACTCCCAAGAGGATCTGCTCCATGAGCTTCCCTGGTACTGAGGTCAAACTGACAGGCCTGTAGTTCCCCGGGTCAGCCCTCCGGCCCTTCTTGTAGATGGGCGTCACATTCGCTAGCCGCCAGTCAGCTGGGACCTCCCCCGATAGCCAGGACTGCTGATAAATGATGGATAGTGGCTTGGCCAGCTCCTCTGCCAGTTCTCTCAGTACCCTTGGGTGGATCCCATCTGGCCCCATCGACTTGTGCACATCCAAGTGCCGTAGCAGGTCACCAACCAGTTCTTCGTGGATGGTGAGGGCCACATCCTGCTCCCCATCCCCTTCCACCAGCTCAGGGTACTGGGAATCCAGAGAACAACCGGTATTGCCGCTAAAGACTGAGGCAAAGAAGGCATTGAGCACCTCCGCCTTTTCCTCATCTCTTGTAACTAAGTTTCCCCCTGCATCCAGTAAAGGATGGAGATTCTCCTTTGTCCTCCTTTTTGTGTTGATGTATTTATAAAAGCGTTTTTTGTTATCTTTAACGGCAGTAGCCAGATTGAGCTCCAGATGAGCTTTGGCCTTCCTAATTTTGTCCCTGCACAGCCTCGCTACATCCTTATAGTCCTCCCTAGTGGCCTGCCCACTTTTCCAAAGATTATAAACCCTCTTTTTTCTCCTAAGCTCAAGCCACAGTTCTCTGTTCAGCCAGGCTGGTCTTCTTCCCCGCTGGCTCATCTTTGGGCACATGGGAACAGACCGCTCCTGCGCCATTAGGATTTGCCTCTTGAAGAGCACCCAGCCTTCCTGGACCCCTCTGCCCTTCAGAACCACCTCCCAAGGGACTCTACCAACCAGTGTCCTGAGCAGCCCAAAGTCAGCTCTCCGAAAGTCCAGTACAGTGGTTTTACTGGTTCCCTTCCTGGCCTCGCCAAGAATAGTGAACTCCACCATTTCGTGGTCACTCTGCCCAAGACAGCTCCCGACAATCACATCCTCCACCAGTCCTTCTCTGTTTGTGAAGAGAAGGTCTAGCGGGGCACCACCCCTGGTAGGCTCACTAATCAGCTGCGTCAGGAAGCTATCTTCCACTTTCTCCAGAAACCTCCTAGACTGCTTTCTCTGGGCTGTGTTGTGCTTCCAGGATATGTCAGGGAAGTTGAAGTCCCCCACGAGTACAAGCGCTGAAGATTTCACAACTTCTGTCAGCTGCCTGTAGAACTCCTCATCCGTCTCCTCATCCTGGTTTGGCGGTCTATAGCAGACCCCGACCAGGACACTAGCCTTGTTGTCCCTGACGATCCTAACCCAAAGGGACTCGATCTTGTCATTCCTAGCCTCGAGTTCTACAACATCGAAAGACTCTCTAATATAGAGAGCCACACCGCCACCCCTTCTGTGCTGTCTGTCCCTTCTGAAGAGCCTATAGCCAGGCATCGCAGCACTCCAGTCATGAGACTGGTCCCACCACGTTTCCGTGATGGCAACCAAGTCGTAGCCTGCCCGCTGCACGATGGCTTCCAGCTCCTCCTGTTTGTTACCCATGCTGCGTGCATTGGTGTAGATGCACTTCAGCTGGGCCATTACCTTATTCCCCGGCCTTGCTATTGTTCCCCCTGGCACAGCTCCAACAATCCTTGCTTCACCCCCATCCCCCTTCTTACCTAGTTTAAAGCCCTATCAATGAGCCCCGCCAGCTCCTGGCCAAGGATCCTTTTTCCCTAAAGGATAGGGACCCGTCTACGGCCATCAGACCAGGTGCTGAATAAACTGCCCCATGGTCGAAAAACCCAAGATCTCTGCGTTGGCACCAGCCCCGGAGCCACGTGTTTAACAGGTGGGCATTCCTGGTCCTCTCCGTACCCCTCCCTGTCACCGTAGGGATGGACGAAAGCACTACCTGCACTCCTGCTCCGTCCACTAACCGTCCCAGCCCCCTAAAGTCTCTTTTGATTGCCTTCAGGCTTCTGTCTTCAGTGTCGTCACTGCCCGCCTGGACTATCAGAAGAGGATAATAATCAGAGGGGCGTACCAGGTTGGGAAGCTTCCTGGCAACGTCCCTGACCCTGGCCCCAGGGAGGCAGCAGACTTCCCTACGGGTAGGGTCAGGCCGACAAATAGGGCCCTCTGTTCCCCTAAGGACAGAGTCTCCCACAACAATCACCCTTCTTTCTTTCTTTATGGAGGCAGTCCTGAGGCGTGGAGTCGAGAAGAAAATTTTCCATCCTATATAGGATGGTTTTCCTAGAGTCATGATATTTCTCTCCTAAAAATATAAGACAGTGGAACACCTAGGATATTTTGATGGGATTTTTCTGGACAGGTTGACAAAGAAGGAAATGAAGGAACAATGTTCCTATATACTTTCTTTAGTGTTGGAAGCTGGAATTACAGGAAGAAAAGCTGCTCTAAGAAATCTTTGATCAATATCTAGAAATTTGTTTGACATGTAATTAAATCTGAAAATGCAAGTAGAAAATTCAGAAAAGAGTAGGACTGATCCAGTTTAAAGAAGAGATTTGACAATATTATATAACACAAGGTACAAGAATAGCACTTCGATTCAATTCTGTAGTACAAGAACAAGGCAACTTATTGTAAGATTGAAAAAAAAAAAAAAAAAAGCCATTTTAAAACTGGTAGGATAAAACTTGTTATACATCACACTGTTGGCCTGTACTCCTCATGATCCCTATCATGGGCAGCTTTTGGCTGGACTAACCATAGCTTGCTGGAACACTGATATAGCTGATGGTAAAATGCTGAAATAAAATCAGCACTTAAAAATGTAGATACTAGTGAATATTAAATCAAACATTCCTGTGTTTTACAATCTCCTTATTAGCAAAGGCAAATGGATTTTGCTTTCAATGAAAAATAAAATAAATCAGTAAAAGACACTGCCCTTTGATTGAACTAGTCCTTGTTTATGTGAAAAGCTTACAAAAAATAGTTATTTTTCCATTCTGCTCTAATTTCTAGCCTGTTGCTTAAAATATATGTCCAAACAATAGGACAAGACAACTCAAAAAAACATCCTCCCCGGTATTTTAGATGACAATAATAAACTCTTACAATAGCAATACACATTTTTCTATTATTTTCTTTTATGTGAAGGAGACATATTATATTATACTTCTTTTTCACATTTCTAGACTTTTATGCTATATAGACTATATGCTATCTAGACTATATGCTTTTTTTTTTTCCTTTATTCAGGGTTTTTGTCTACTATGAAAAGGATATTGTATGCAATTAAATATATATATATTTGACAGCTAAGAAAGCAGAAATTGATAAATCTCCAACTACTTTGGTTTTTCCATGGTTAAAGGTGTCTATAAAAGAGAGGTGAATCTACAGCATTGTTCATTTCCACTAACTTATGTTCTACACTTGTTGTGTCTCACTGCCATTCCCTATGTTTATCTGAAGTGTCTGAACAAGACACATTGGAGACCATCTGCCATCGATTTTATTTTCATTGCACTGCACTAATAGCAAAGTTGTTTATATTTCAGGGCCTTATTCAACAATAATAATAATAATAAAAACACAAATCTAGCTGTGACTGCATGTGGGGTGGCTGTCTGCTGCTGAAAACAGCTCATAGAAATAGCTTGCATTTCCATCTAGTACAATGAATTTTTATTTATTTTTCTGTGTTCAATGCAACCATTTATAGTTTGTTCTATATATACTATTGTGTAATATATAACTACATATTTTGTTTAATTCTGTCTGTTCTAAAAAGGAAGTCAGTTCACAATTACTCATTTAGAGCTTAATTTTCAAATGGTTGCACAAATAATTTTCTTGGTAGAAAGGGTACTTACAGAGCTCTGGGCAGGGTTAAATAGATAAGAAAGCATCAGCTGCTTCCAAAGACATTTTTTTGCTTACCTTGTATTTCCAGTAAGCCAAATGCAAAATATCCTTTGCAAAGAGCTCTTTTGGTAAGAGAAGACTATCGTACCATTACTCTCACCTGCTCTGGCCTCTTGATAGACCCTTTCATCTGTGTGGACAGGCAGCGATCACCAGGAAGGTGGGCCAATAAATTTGGTGGTTTTATCAGCAGGCAGAATAGGATGCAGAGGGTGATGCTTGTCTGTGGGGTTAGCACATTTTTACTAGGAGAATAATGTTCTTGTGATGAGCAGCCCCAGGCCATGGACACGCTGGGGTCATCTCTCTGGCCATGCCCAGCTGGTGCTGGGACTGCAGCGCCTGGTGCCCTTGGACACCCAGCCACACCGAGGTCTAGGCTCAGCTCTTGCTCAGAGGGTGTTTGCACCACAGGACACCACAGACTGTCTGCCTTTGTGTTCCCTGAACAAAGCGTCATTGATTTCAGGTACTTTTGCTGAAATAGAGTGAAAGATCTGACTTCAGTAGCTTGTTGACCTCCTACCTTAAAGCACTCAGCTGGTAAAAAAACAAGGAGATTTAAATGGTAGGGTACTGAATTCTAACAGCAAAGTGAAACTCCATGGAATTCACCAATATCAATATTATTTTGAAATATATTTCTTTACCAATTTTATTTTTTTCATTTTCTTATTTATACACTGATATGTAGTGCTTGGAGGAACTCCTGCATGATTGAAAAACTATGGTCAGCAGAGTTCAGTGAGCTGATCCTCAATTCTGAACTACTCACCCGTGTGTTTATTGTTTCCACTGTTCAGCCCATGTGTTAGATTTTGGAATGTTTAATCAGAGGCATGACTAATTGCAGGCAATGAAGTAAAGCACACCAAGTGTAACACCACTATCTTGTCATACTAATCTCTGTGTGAATGCACTTGTCTTCAGAGCCTCAGTGAATGTGGGTAGTGTGCATATTTTGAAAAAAAAAAAAAAAAGTAAACAAAGTAAAAATGTAAAGAAAACCAAGAAAGAAATAAGGAAGACACCACGGCTACTCCTGTAATGCCTTTGCAGATAACGTGACCTGTCTGTGCCATACCACCCTCCCAGAAGCCCGTACTGGTGTGAAGCACCTCTTGGAGAACTGCCCTGTGGGAAAAGCCACCTGAGAAGTGTACAGACTACTCATCTGGCTTGCTCTGCACATGGGGAGTTGGGGGAAAAGTTTGCCAAAGGGACTTAGTATTTTCCAAAGGAAGAAATGGTGCAGACCACGTTAAATGTGATTCATATTTGCACCTCCTGTGGCCTTTCAGTAAGGCCCACTGCACACAGGCTTGACCTTTCCATGGTCCAGCTGCTGCAGAGTTTGCAAAGAACATGTTTAACTCTGCTATTTGCAACAGGAGCTGTGTATTTGTAATGCAGGGTAAGGTCTTGCACAATGACCAGAGGGCCAGTCACCCTGTGTTCTAGACCAAGATTGTCTTAATTTGGTTTTACAGCTGTGTTTCTTAAAGTAACACAATTATTTTTAAAAAATAATCCTGGGTAGAACTGTCTAGGCATGCAAACATCTCAGATGAGTAATATTTACTGTACTATTTGCATTAAATAGGAATACCAATAAAGTTTAATTATTAATATAGCTTATTATTACAGTAGAAATATTGTGTAATATATATTACTACCTAATGCCTATTAATTGTTTGGGGTAAGTACTGTTTGTGCATAACAGCGATGCTGTAGTATATCAGGGGAGCCTTTCACATCAGGCTCATTCCTTGTGTCCATCTTCATCCCAACTGTCCCCAGCATGACCCCAAGCCCTCCTGATATTTTCTGCTGTTGCAGGGATTAGTGAGAACCTCATTCTCTTTTGCTTTCCTCTTTTGCCATGTTTTTGATATGACTTTTAGAAACCTGGTGTGTGGCAACATTTTTGGTAGCTGTTCTGTGCTCACACGTCTCCTGTTGATGTTGTTGATAACTCAGGTCTCCCCTTAGCCACCCAAAGAGAAGACTGGGGCTGGAAAAGTGATCTGAGATTTGGCCGGGTGCTGGGTTGGTATGCTCTTCAACCCCTTTATTTTGCAAGAAGAATCTAGCAGGGATCCATGCTACCCAAATAGCTACAAATGTGTCCTACTCAGTGGTGAAACCAGGACCAGTAGCCAAAACAACTGGAAGCCTGGGTAAGTCCTGACTCATGTTATCCAGCACTAAAAACAAGAACCACACAAATAATACAGTGACAGATATGCAGATTTGTACATGCATAATACCGCTTGGGAGAAAATTTTCATAGGAGCCTATTTTAGTGCTCTAAAAAATGTTCTGAATGTTCTGTCTCAAAAATATGTCTGAAGCTCTAAATCAGCACAACTGATTTTGTGACTTTCCTTGTGGAAGTAGCTATAATATAGCACCTTTTCATATACTATGAAACTTTTTCTGTATAATAGTAGTCTGAATTCATGTTACCGATGAGAGCAGCAGTAAGAGAAGAAATTAGGCTGATGGAGGTCCCACCTTTGGGAGACATTTTTTTTGAACTACTGTTTGCTCTGAATTTTCCCTTGGCCTTCCTGTAAGAAGTTTGCTAATGTGTATTTTTGCTGTCTCTGTCTTAGGGTCACAGAATATGACTCTGGATCTGATTCTTTGTTTGCATGGCTTCACTAAGAGGCGGCATAGCTCTGAAAGACCAATGTAGAGGGAAGAATTACCCAAGCAACTGATTGTTTAGAATAATTAGTTTTAGGAAGGGAAAAAAAAAAAAAAAAAAAAAAAAAAAAAGAGCAAGCTTATATTACATGTACTAAGATCACTGAATTGAGTAAAAGTCAATTTAATGTTTTAGTATGGAATCTGTCATGCCTAACTCTAGCTGTCAAAATTAATTTAGGGACACACAGGGGATCTAGACTAACAAAGATAGTCATTTGGCTTCTTTCATAAAAGTGGAGAGAAAAAGACACCTTCACAGAGCAAGTTTTTCAAAAATACTTATTTACATACTTTAGATATACTTCACTGGTTATGGAAAAACCCATCTGATTAGCCTAGACTAAATGATCAACATATTTAAATTAGATGTAATAAATCAACACTCAGTGCTATAGCAAAACAGATCTAGCAGTAATGACATTTGAATCACTGAGGTAATATTAATATTAAATAATCAGAGAATCAGCCATGAAAGATCAGGACAAGTGTGTCATTAATTTACCTGTTTACAATCTTTCATCCTGCATCTGTATTTGTACCATGGTTCATAATCACAAAGTCAAAATATCTCTTCTGTCCCTCTGCATAGATATTATTCTTTCATTTTCTTGTCTGGTCAATAGGATACACTAGACACAAGGCTAACCTGTGTGGAAATTAGTTTATTTGAATCTGTCAGTGGTGTCTAAATTGACAGAGTTACTCCAGAAACATGCTTAATGTGAAAATGGGGAATCGATGCAAGTGAAAAGCCAAAGGCTCATCTTGAGAATTGAGGAATGAGCCAATTAGCTGTGACTGGAGGAAACACAAAAGTGCTGATGTGTAACCTGAGAAGACTTTCAAATATTTGCTGTTTTCCTGCATTTTATTTTAACTCTGGATATTATGTTGCTGCAAATAGGGCATGGTAATCAAAGCATATTACTGACCATGACTCAACAGCAGAGGTTTCTAGCTGCAGTGAAATCAGAAATGCGTGTTTAAAAATCTCCTCCCAACATAAAATCTAGTGCTATATAGATAAAATATTCATTTTAGGTTTTAGAATGTAATAGCTTGATTGACTGAATGTTTGGAATAGAATAGTTCACTTCTAAGGAACCTACAAAGATCATCTAAGTCCAACTGCCTGACCTCTCAGATCTCATAAAAGTTACAGCATATAAATAAGGGCATTGTCCAAATGTCTATTGAAAACTGAAAGGCATGAGTTCAATCACCCCTATGGGAAACCTGTTCTAGTGTTTGACCACCTTCACAGTAAAGATTTTTTTTTGTGTTACCCAGCCTGAACCTCCCCTACTACAGCTTTGTGCTGTTCCTGTACATCCCTTCATTGGTTCCCAGGGAGCAGAGACCGGCACCTCCTTCTGTGCTTCCACTCCTCAGGAAGCTGTAGGGAGCAATGAGGTTGCTTCTCAGCCTCCTTTTCTCCAGACCAGATGACCCAAATGTCCTCTGCCTCTCATCATACGACATGCCTTCCAGCCTTATTATGAACTTTGTTGTCCTCCTCTAGACACTTTCTGGATGCTTATTTGTGATAAGAGTTATTCAAGAAATATTAAAAAATGACACTCAGAAAATTCTACTGGAACAATGGGGATTCTCAGTTTCTAGGAAATAACATTTCACTTGCACTAGATCAGCAATATGCTCTGTGTACAGTGAAGGTATCCTGCTGGTTGCAGAATCATACTTGTGCTTGGTGACTTTTTTCAGTTGACTGTTGGCAACAGAATGAAGGAACCATTGTTATTCCTCCTCGTATCTGGATTAACTTGAGATGCTGAGACCATGAGAAAGGTGACATTTCTACAGCTTCAGTTAGTGGTATGGGAAGGCTGAAAATCTTGAGTGTGGGGAGGCTATTTAAAAGCTATTTAAAAGCAAGGTCCTCAGGGTAGCCAGAGTATTAAATACAGATCTTGGAGACTATGGAGGGGAACAGAAAGAAACAATAAGAAATTTTTGTGGCACAACTCTAACTTGCCTATGGGTAACATTTCATTGAATTATCTGTGAATCATAGGAACTCAGCACTGCATTGCACTGTGACTTTTGCCCTCTATCAAGCTGCAGTGCGTGCCTGTGCATTTGGTGGCTGTATTTCTATGTTCCCTCTGATCACTTGTATGTCGGTTGTTTTTTTTATCCTGTTAGAGGCTAAGCTTGAAGAGCAAGCTGTATGCAAATCCTGTGACATTACTGACTTTCCATCTGTGCTAGAAATAACCAATAAAGCAAATATAATGAGATGGGTAACCCTGCCAAGTGATGGTATCATATATCCAGAAAACATTTCTATAGAGGCCATGAGAAGTGTGAGGTGTGGTAATAACTAGGAAAAAACAAACAAACAAACAAACAAACAAACAAAAACCACAAAACCTAATCATATCCCCAGAATAAAAACATAATAGATGTCTGTTTTATTTCTCTGCCAGTCTTCAAATGTGTTGGAGAGAAAACCACTGTTCCCTCCAGATCAGCAGATGAGGAAAGGGGCTGACTTCTTTCCTCCAATAATTAGAAGGGTTTCCCCTGAGATCAAAAGTGCCTGCACTATCTCAAAATGGAAGGCATGCCTACTTTCTTTGGTGGGCATACTGGTCCCTCCATATTCTTTTGCTGTGATCCCTTGAGGATGATGGTGTGATGGTCCTGCAGTTAATGAAGTTACATCATACATTTCCCTTTCTGCTGTAGTTTCTTTCTGCCTGTAGAAATTCATTGTCAACTTTGCTAACTTGATTTTCAAGGAAATACTTTTCTGTTTTCAAGGATTTTTTTTTTATTATTTTTTATTTTTTTTTTTCCACTAATGGAAATAACGATTTAGATGTGAACACATGTACCCAGAAGCTAGGTCCTATGGGCATCTGTAAGCACATTGCAGCTCAACGGGGTCACCTATACAAGTGGATGGAACTTGGGAATCTTGAAAGTGCAACAGATTTCCAGTGCCTTACCATACTTTGCCTATTCTGCTTCTCTTCCAAATCCTGTGCTGTCAGGGAATAGACATATGATGTTTTACACAATGACAAGCCAGAACTGTAAAATGTGTTGTGCTAAGGTCGCCAATATCAATGGCTTACAATGGAAAATTGATGAGTCTTTTACTAATGTAAGTTAGGATAAAGAATAAAAATCAAATCAAAATCATAACTGTCAGTCCACTAAAATGAAAAGAACTGCCTAACACATGAATTTAATTTAGAAGCATGAAATATTTTTCTGGCTGTCAGTCTCTTTGAATGAAAGACACTACAAATTTTACAGCACATATATAAGAACAAGTTATATATTGCCTATGGAAATTGTTTCTTTAGTCTGTAAGTCTTCATTTCTCTTAGTTTGATGCTATTCTTCTAGATTGTCTCAGATATACTTGGCTTGGAAATAACCAAAACTTGGGATTTCTTGTTCCTAGGAAGTTTGGTCTCTTCAGATTTTGCTCTTGAGGGATGTGGAGTAAGAGAATATATATATATATATTTTCACAAATTAAAAAAAAAAAAGATAATTGTTAATATTATAATTTAGAGAGCATTAAAGCATTTCCATGCAGCATATATTTCCCTAGACTCTGGCAGCAACTAAAAGGAACTGACATTTTTGACAGCTGCCTGTTTTAAGAAAAAAAAAATATAAAAAAATAAAGTAGAAAGTTTAGGCAACAACTGAGGCATTTAGGCTTCCGGGAAGATTTTCCACCACAAGAACTGATCTTCAGCACTTCTGAGGATCTGAAGCTTCTCTGCAATCTAATGAATGTGTTTTCTGTAGTATTTTTCAATTGGTGAAACAGTATTTTGTAATAAACATCTGGGATTTTTTAGTGTAAACACTTTGGTTCTTCTGCAATTATGAGTGAATGTACCCCATAAAAAATCTGTGCCAAAGCCTGATCCTGTAGACAAGCCTCAGATCAGGGAGCTATGTCTACCACAGCAAAACTAATCCTTCTCTGTCTTTTAACAGGTTACACAGTCTCTCTTAGACATAATCCTGTGCACAGAATAGAAGAGGGGGCTGATGCTTCTCCCATAGGTAGTTTTGTACCCTGGTGTCTTTATTAGACTTTTGCACTGTCATATGTTTCACTGAAGTTCAGACCTCTCCAGTGCAGTTGTCTACGTGTGACCTAATCAAGGGATGCACTTTGTAGTCAGCAGAGCAAATATAACCTATGACCTGCATTGGACAAGTGTTTCTCTTCACTAGCTATAAAGGAAATCTAGACAACCAGCTCAGATGCAGACATCAGCCAAACACAGGGCTGGGGTTGCCCACTGGATCTCAGCGTGTGGGTCCTGGTGTGCTCCCTTGCTTGATCATTGCCTGGCCTCCACAGCTATGAACCAGCCATATGCCCCACATCAATAGAGTCACTTCCCATGGTGTCTTTGTTTTCATTTATCCCACAGTAGGACTTGGACTGAGCTCATAAGAAAGTGGCTCTTTCATAATTCTGCACATGTTTAGGGTTTCTAGGTAGATAGATGTTATAAATTGTTATAAAAGTTTTGTAAAGTAAGACTTTTTAAGCTTTATGTCCAGGCTCAGTACAGATGGAAGTGTATCTGGTCTGCTTGCCTGGCTGATTTGCTGAAACATCTTCCACTACTGATCTGGAAAGCAGAGTCTTTTCATTTGAAAGATTGGCATGCAGAGGCAAATCTGGCCCCAACACTGCAGATGCATAAAGTACTTTGGCAGAGGGATAAATGTGGTTCTGCTGCACAGACGGTGCTGCTTCTCTCTGGAAAGCAAACTCTTCTCTCCAAGTATCTCTGTAGGAAAGACAGAGCAGTGTTGATGGTGGGGTTGAATCTGCAGCTTTTCGCATTCATCTCTGGGACTGATTCATTGCATTTGTCCAAAGCCTGTGAAAAGGAGAGCTCTGAAACCACTTCTGCATTTAATGAAGATGAAAGGCTATTTGCAGACTTCAGGAGACATATTGTTATTAGTCAAGGGTTGGAAGAAACATCTGTCATCAATGCTTTGCATAAGATGGCATTTTGGGCTTGTTTCAAGTCTCTGAAAATATGTTTGTGAAGGGTACCTTTAAAAGACAGGAGATTGGAGAGGCAAATTTTGTTTTATTGCATTACCATGAGATATATCTGAGCAGTAACATTTCAGATTCCCTCTGAAAAAAAAAAGGCTGAAAGACAGAAAACTAGGCCTAGGATGGGGACAGCATTGTCTTTAAGTGGCTTTCTTCTCAAATTATTCTGGGCTGAAGTCGAAAAAATGCTTTTCTAATGGTGGGTTGGGAATATAGAACCATTATTTTGTCCACATGCTATTATGACCAAGGCTTAATGATTCTTCAGATGAACTGCCTCAGCTGAGAAGACATTAATACAAATGTTCTGCTTATCCTGCTTTGCTGGACTTCCTGAAGTAGAAATTGGGAATAGCTTAGGTTTATCTATTTCTCATAAGAATGCATTGAAATAAGTTAATGTTGCTTACAAGGGACATTGGAATCAAATCAATGAATAAAACATCACTGTTCCTACACAGTCTTGTAACTGAACAGAATCATATTTTAATAGTTAGCATATAAATATGAAGGCACTGAGAGACAGAGAAAATAGAGGACATTTGGTGTTTTAAATAAAGATCTGCACTAGTAAGAAGAAATATGTACAAACTTTGACCAGACGTGAAAGCACTGTCCATCATTTTGGTCAGAGAACCACAAGTTGTCAGGCAGGGAGAAACAATAGCGTGACAATCATCTCACTCAGACAGGATGATAAGAAGATAAATATCTGTGTCACTGGGAACTGTTTCAGTAGGGAGCACCTGGCGATGGGAAGAAACAGGTGCCTCCAGTAAACAATTTGTTTTCCCTGGTTTTAGGATTAAATGTATCATTCTCTGGAAATGCTTAAGTTTTATAAGGAAAGTACCACACTATGAGATGATGAAATTAGTTGTAAATGATATTGTTTTAGATCCTGAACTTGGGGTGAATCCCACCACTAAACTAATGTGAGATGTGGAATCTCTTTGAGATTAATTTTTTAAGCTTAAGCATTTTATGGAAAACAAAACAAAACAAAACAACAAACCACCAACAACAAATCTTGACTTTAAAGTGATCAGTAACAAAGAATCTATCTTTTCTAGTAAATCAATCCAGTTGTTAATTATGTTAATACTGAGTTTAAAGCTTTTTGCTGTATTTGTATCTCAAATTATTAGCTGTTAGATGTCATTAAAGCCTGGCCTACTCCAGTGAGCTATTACATAGCTTTGTTCCCATAGAGTGGAAGTGGGGATTAATGATTAATCTTGCCTTAATTCACTTGTCTCAGAGTCAGGTGCCTACTCTGAACAAATCATTTATTTTACCCCACTAGCCGAAGGAGACAGATAATGATGTATCCAACATATTTGGGAAATTTATTTTATGCTGGAGGAAAAGCATTCTGTGGTGATGATACTTTCTCTTTCCATTGGTTATGGAGGGGACCTGAAGCAGGTGGCTTATGAGAGATGAATAGCTTCTAACTGCTAAAATCAGGTGGAATAAATTCTTCTCCGAGATGCACTCACGGTATCCTTGACTTTTGCTTCACTAAATTAAACAGACTAAGTTGGTGGAAGAAGCCTTTAAAGAATCTTCCTTCCTTCCTCCCTTCCTCCCTTCCTCCCTCCCTTCCTCCCTTCCTCCCTTCCTTCCTCCCTCCCTCCCTCCCTCCCTCCCTCCCTCCCT
>NC_048893.1:32714027-32761248 GCF_011077185.1 Oxyura jamaicensis
CTCCCTCCCTTCCCTCCCTCCCTTTCCTCTCGTCCTTGGTCTGTTATGTTATTCTTCTCTGAACTCCAGGGAGTTTCTTAACACTCTTCTTGAAGAACAGACACCAGATCTGGACACTCTTCCCACATAGTACCATACTCTCCTTCTCCTACTTGGGATTTCCATTTGAAATTGTGAGGACCATGTTAGGGTATTGCTTTAGGACCTCAGAATGAGTAATTGCCTCCCATGACCCCCACATCCTTTCTGAATAACCACGTCCTGGAGCATGGCTGTCCATCCGGTGCACATGGCCTACTTTCTTTGAAAAGATAAATATTTTGAGGGACTAAGCTAAGCCGATTTCTTTTTAAATTCCAGATCTCAAGACGCGTAAGGCAGGCATTTTTTAGATGGGTAATACTTCATCTGTAAAATTTGACCTTAACTGAAATCACAGGGATGTGGATCAGAGAAGGGGCCGTTTTTGTAAACCATATAATCTCATCTCTCACATATTATTTTTCTGGACTTTCAAAGGGAATGATTGATTTTTGCCTCAGGAGACAGAGTGCAGCCACAAAAAATGGTCATAAATTAACTGTTGGAATACCTGACAGTCTCTGCTGCACAGGAATCCTGCAGAATTGGCCTCATGTTCACACATACCTCATATTTGCAGTGGCAGTTCTGTAAAAGGAGACATATATTTTCTGTGCACACACAGATTGATTTGGCACGAATGCGATCTCAGCTAAACTAGCCTGAATGCAGCGTAACACCACTGACTGTGCAGCTGTTGCTCTAGGTTTGTACATTTGTAACTTAACCTGTGCTGAAATCTCAGAGTTGGCATCTCCATGAGCTGTTACTGGCCATTTGTTTGCCGAGGGAGAAGATAACATAAAGAGAATACTGAAACGCTTCTCCATTTAAGGGATGTCCTCAGAATTTTAGGAAGATGTGAAATATTTTTAAAGAAAAGACATAGACACTAATCTGGCATGTTTTATTCCAGACTGTTTTACTAAAGGTGCATGGGTATTGCTGGGCAATGCCTACATGTCCAGTGGCAGACAAATGCAAACCTGATGTCCTTCAGCACCATCCAGGAGCCAAATGTCCATTACTGTTGCCTGTGCTTGAAATGTAAGATCCTGCCAAGTTTTTTTTATTGCCTGGCATTGAGTATAAGAAGAAAGCAGCCTATGGTGAGAAGACAATTCAATGTTTTAAAACTATATTTTTAAAAAGAAACCTCAAATGCTCTGCCACAAATGTATGTATCAAAATATGTGTGAAGTCTGGACCCCTACCCCCCTTCTGTTCCATACTACCATACTAGAGGTCCTGGAGATTAAAAAATATATATATTTTTAAACCCTATTTCTCATATGTTCACTAAAGCCTTCTGACTACAAACAACAACAACAACAACAAAATGTCAATAAATGTACTGTTTTAAGTACCAGTTTTGCACAAAATAATTGTGTCAGAATATTTCTTTTTATTTATTGATCTTCCCTCCTCTCCTTTCCATACAGCCTATTATGCAGCTTTTCCTCTTCTGGTGAAAACAGATCAGTTAAAGATGAAATTATTATTAAGCATTTTATTCTAATCCGTAATCTTCACAGCTTCAGACTTATTCCTTTGAGAATGCATTTTATTTTAGCCAGTTAGGTTTTGACTGTAGTTACAGAAGGTTAGCTTTAATAAAGGTGGCTGAAGAATTTTCTAGTGAATAATTCTCTTTTGGAAATGCTCCAAAGAACAAATCTTTCCCCAGAATGCATCAGAAGATGAATGAATTATAACAGGAAAAAAACAAACAAACAAACAAACAAAAAAAACTGTCACAATAACATCAAAATGTTTTCTGCTGGTTATGTAGAAATACAGTTTTTTGTGCTTCATTATTTTCATTTCAAATATGCTGTAATTTGTGTATATAAAAACGTAGCATGAAATCTGTATCTCCTGTTATGTACTATATATTTTCAAAAACACGTTAAAAGTATGACAATAAATATAATTTTAAATTAAAATAAATTATAGCTACCCAAATGCATACTAAGAGCATCCAGACAACAGAAGAACAGCTCCTTTTTTACAGTGTCATAATGACTGAGTCTGTGCATAAAAACAAAACCTGAGCCCCAGCACAGTTTCAGGCATCTGGAACAGCTTTTTGGAGCCCAGACCTGAGCAAGGCCTTCTCTGAGCACCTTTTCTTTGCACATTTTCTCTCCTTCTAGCATAATAGCTTTATTTTTATTTGTTTGTTTGTTTGTTTTTCCCAAGCTGTCTCTGCCTCTCCTCTTGTTGTCGGCTCCCATGGCTCTTGGCAGAATGAAGCGTGCAGTCCTGGGCTGCTCTTTTTCTCACATAGGAAGCCAACAATGCCATCTTCGAGCACATGACAAGGACTCTGACAGTCGCTTAACAAAGCAGAGAATTGGGACTGGCTCTGAAACATATTTTCTATAAGGATCTGGGCTTGAGGAAATACAACGAGAGCAGGTGGCTTTAATGAAAATTGTTGTGGCATGATATGACTCAAAAGCCCTAGCTCTAGCCACCATTTGCCCTTGTTTATTTATATGCTAGTATCTAAAACAGGCAGATTTGTGCCAATTAGCAAACATAAAACACAACTGACTTGGGGAGGAATAGCTTATCCACTTGAGACTCTTTAGATGTGTAACTAATAAGAAGTTGTCATCTTACATTAATTTTTACATATCTTGGCTACATCAGAGATGTAAAGGCAAAATGTAGCATTCAGGAAGATGATGTGGAGTTCCACAGGGAACTTAATCAATGCACACATTACATTGAACACAAATAGTTTTTCTTTGTATCAGGCTACTGATGAGGATTTTCTCCTTATATAATTCTTTCAGAAACAAAATATGTAGGAGAAAAGATAATAGAATGGAAATTACATCTGCAAAATACAAAAGGCAGTTGTAATATTTTGTGAAATGCTGCTCAGTGAACTGAAACATTTCTCACAAGATGAGTTCCCTGCCTGGAAGGTGCATCCAATGTGCATAAAGGTGAGTGACATTCAACCACAGGAGCATGGATTACTTACAAAAGGCTGGAGTCTGATCTCAACTACACTTGCACACCCTGAAATAAATTATTTGACTGTACTGTTGCAAGCGGGATGTGAGTCTGACACCATTTTTAACCTGAGGATACTGTTGCCCATTTCTGTAAGCGTTATATTTTCAAGATAAGTCAATAAATATGAATATTTTAAGAGAAATGTTATTTATTTACAAAGTAGGCAGAAAATTGAAAAAATGCCCAGAACATAAACTTCCAGCCACCTACCTGACACCAGGAAGCAGCTCTTCTGCTCTTTTGCATCTGGATTAGGAAGACACACTTCCATGTCCAAGCATGGGGTACACACTTCCAGGCAGCTGGTAGAAAATTCTGTGTCTGGATCCCTTTTTGGTTTTGGATTGAGCTGAGGGCATTTGTAGCTGGTGGCCCCAGATCAGCTGCCTGTACAACTGCCTCTGTGCCCCCACTGCTGCCTCAGTTCCTGGGGTTTAACAGTCCTTACTAAGTTTTTATACCCACAGCACCACTGTGAATCAGTACATGAACATTCTTCTCATTTTATCTATGGAAAATCAAGGCACGGGTGAATTTAGTAACTTTTTCTGAAGTTACAAAGATCATCTCAAGGTAAAGGCTCATTGCTTGCTTACAATCTTTGGGACTAAAGAGAACCCTGGACCAAAACAGAGTCCACTCAGCACCATTTTTTGCTCTCCACAGATGGCTTTATCATCTATCATGCTAATGTACAGCTTTCTGCAAAAGTATCCCAGTGTCACAGATGCAAAGCGTCCTTAATGTAAAAGATAGAAAAAATCATATCCCATAAAAAGACATCATTCTGCTGAATGTTGATAACTCTGAGCCTTTTTTTACTCCACCAAATATGAAAAATAAATTATTCAGGAGCTCAGTGTCATGCTTCTGATGACTGAATGTGCCCTGAATACTTCAGTGTACTAGGATATAAATATTGTGGGAAATCCAAAATGTCTCAGTCAAAGTTCACACTTGGGGTAAAAATTGAGAAGAGTATTACTAGTTCTGCAAAGCTCCATCACATTGTTGCTTTGCTGTCAGGATCTCAGAAGAAAACAGACTGCACAGTAGGCCTTAATTCTGCTTTCAATCTAGTTTATTATCATTTTATTATGTTTAGTAGTTTCTTCTGATGCAACTATGTGAAAGAGAACAATCAGGCCTTAAATCTGTGTGAGGCTAAAATATATCTTGCATTCTTTATGAGCTTCCACTTTAAAATGAAATTAGCTTTTAATAAGGTCTCATTATTTTAATAGAAATACCTACAGACATTGAGTTTTCAGACGTGTTTAACATCACAAGCTTGTTCAGACTCCAAATCTGTTTTTGTTAGATGATAAGATTTTGAGACAGATCTGACTGCTTATACCTGCCACTTATTATGGACATCTTAATATCTTCAACTGATGTGGTGAGAGATCTCTATCTCTGCTGTGGTTTCTTGTTACTTCACACTGTAAAATGTATAGGAGGTATAAGGTTGCTTTTACCAAGGAACTGGACCTCAAAAAAAAAAAAAAAAAAAAAAAAAAAGAGGTAGAGAAAGTGTTAAAAGCAGCTGTAGTGAGTTGGCTCTGCCTCGCTCACCCATCAGATCGATGCCCCATTTCAGTGGAAATGCTATTGGAAATGCCATAGGATTTGAAGGTGAAGTATTTTAATGCATAAAAATACACTACAGGTTATACCAGTAAGTAGTCAGCAGTTAAATTAAGTGTACTGTACACATTGAAGGCAACCTTACAGTCACATTGTTTTCAAAAACTTGTTGCAATGACATAAATTTAGCATGGGGGAGAAGGAACATTTCTGTTCCATCTACGGTGACGGGCCCCGCGAGGAAGCAAACCTCTTTCATTTTCAGAAGCCCAGTCCAGACTGTGCATTTTCCTCTTGCTGAGTGTCACTAAACCACACCAGCAATCCCTCTCTTTCTTGCTTGGCTTCTTTTACCACAAGCAAACTCCAGACTTCCTCAAGGTCCCAACAGTGTTTGATAAGTTTTCCCATCTCTGTACCCCAAAGACAAGTTAAACCTGCTGGCTCTCACAGAGGCTATGGAACAGAGAAACGTTCATCTGGAATAATCAGCATTCTCAGCCACAGCAATATCTTGGACCAGAGACTTGGAAACATTTGAAATGTGAACCCAAATGACACTCAGTTTGTGGAGCTGCTTCCCACAGTGGCCCATGCCTTTCCCAAAAGCCTAATGTTCAGTGCAAGATGATTTCAGGACAGAATTGCATTCACTCTGGTGATGAAGTGACCACAGTTTGTCTGACAACTAATTTATTTAGCATCCTCTGGTACTATTTTAAACACATTGTTGGGACAGAGGAGATTTCTGAATCACCATTTGTATGAACCTAAAGAGCAAAACCAAAACCAAAAAAAAAAAAAAAAAAAGAAAAAAGGATACTTCCATTTTGCTCATATTTCTAGAAGAAGCAGCAGCACACACAAAGTATTTCAATTTCCAGTCACTTTTATTCAAAATAATTTGTACGTAATCTTAGGCAGTCTTCACTTGCCTTCATCCAGGACAAGAAACTTGCAGGACAAGTCATGGGGCAAGGTTAGGGGGACCTAAACAAATATCTCTTACATAAAATTATAGGGCCAAAAATGACCTTACACATCCTCTAAACCAACACCGTACACTGAAGAGAGATCAAAGACACCTACAGCATTTCCAGCACATGTATGCCTTACATATACATTTGTATGTTTTTAAAATCCCTCTACTTAAAAATATAAAAGAAAAAAAAAAAAAAAAAGGAAAAAAAAAAGGAAAAAACAACAACAACAACAACAACAAAATGATGCAAGAGCCTCAATCAATATCCTGTTCCACTGTTTGACTGTCCAGGTGGCCTGAAAGCTGTTCCTATTATCCAGCCAAGGCCAGTTAACTTGTCAGAAGGGAATCGGGTCAATACAATTTGTTCTTGTCAAATCTGTCAGCAGCTTTTATCATCTTAGTATGCTCCAGGCACTTATAAATTGGTTACCTAACCACTTGTTCCAGAATCATTCCAGGAATTGGTTTTACAGTGAATAATCTATAATTCCATGGCTGTTTTTTAAAAGGTAGGTATTGTATTTGCTCTTCTTGCATTATCTGGGACCTGCCCATGTTTTGTGAGTTTTCAAAAAGGTAATAGTGAGTACTTCAGAGATTTCTCCCTATTCCTTCAAACAAGTAAAGGTGAATGTCATCAGGCCCTTGTGGTTTCAATTGCACTTAGCTTATTCAAAAAAATTTTCACCTAATTTCTCCCTATTCTGGCTATGTTCTTATTCTCACATTAAATGTGGTTAAGTATCTGATCAGAAATTAATCTTTGTGTGTGTAGACAGTGAACACTTCAGTGCTCTGTGCATTGCCTGTTAAGCAAAGGCTTTTACTTTCCCTTTCTTTTGTTTCACATGCATTTATTATATCTTGCATATTTTTGCTGCCTTTATGTCCCAAAACAATGTCAAAACCTTAACCATTGTGAGCTTTCTATGTTTTGTTTAAATTCATAACTAATTATGTTCCTTACTTCTACTTGTTGTATGACTCCTTTTGATTTGAGGTTCTTATGGTCTTGGTGATGTGTAATGCACTTTTGTCCCTATTTCTTAACTTGCCTCCTCTAAGTTTATTGTTGTGCATTTGATGTAGATATCAGCAATTCCTACCTTTCCTGATGTCCTCTGTCATTAGTGGATTACCTACTTCAGAGACTCAAGTCACACTTAATTTTACTGATTTCTAGGCTTCTCTCATTGTCCTTTCTTCTAAAATATAGTTGAAATCTTCTCTAGGTTTAACAGCTTCATTGATGTTGTGATTGCTAGATAGTGGGTGACTAAATTGGAGGGTTTTGTTACTTATATTCTTAAATTGGAAACAATGATAGAAAACTGCAGTGGTTTTGTGCTTCAGCTGCCAAAATTAAAAATGCTCACAGACACAGTGTATTTATATATATTGTTCGTGTCAATCTGACAATCTCAGAGGATTTTTGAAACATTCAAAGAACCTTGCTTTGAATATTAAGAGATAAATTTAGGCCTTGGCTTCAATCCAGAATGATGTGTTCTATGTTGTCAGACTTTACCTGGATATTTCCAAATTATTCACCTTTACAGGGATTCCTTGGGGGTAAAAAGACCTCTTTGGACCTCCTGGGTTCTCTTTGTACCTCTTTCTAGCAGCATGTCTCAGCCTCAGGCTACCATGAGCAATGATCATGAGATAAGGAGAAAAGGAGATAACAGAAAAAGAGCCTGCACAGAAGCAGTGCAGTTTGACTTATTTTCATGAATTCATGTAGAATTCAAGTGAAAACAAGAGCTTAAAATAGTACTTCCAGATTCTGCTATTGTTCACAGAAAGAAGCAGAGCTGGTGGAAAGCAGAGCCTGAACTCAGGTTGTGTCAGAAGATTGGTGTCACGAGTAGTACTCCATGGAGCAGTGAGCACTGACCGCTCTCTCTCAACAGTGAAGGGTTTTGAATCCTTGTAGTGAAAATCAGCATTTTTGGCAGCTGGGAAAGGTCATCTGGCATTAAATCCTCACTGATCAGCAGGGCTCCTTTCTGGCTACTACAGCACAGATCTAGACTTCAAGGGCTTCATATGTCAGGTTTTAGAGAGTCTTTCAGCATAGATGTTAGAGAAACACACGTGCCGCTGCCAATAGCATCATGACCTTTTGAGAGGATTCAGAGAGTTAGACTATAACATCATTTGCATAAGCTAATGTACATTCAATGACATTTTTCTCCCTAGATTTCCTCTCTCTTCTTTAACTGTAGAGGAAACCTAAGCAGATGGCAGCAGGCTACAGTTAAGAGTCTGTTTTCATCCTCTGTGAAAATATTATGGTCACAGCAAGTAAAGCCATCATTTATTTGAAAATACAGTCATTGTATATTGGTAACAATGGTAACTATCCGTAAAATTGGTAACTACCTGTGAAAGATTTTTTTTCTGTAAAGTAGAAGGCAAACTTACTGTGCTGCCAGGAGACATTCAAGAAGCATCCATGGTGTGGACAGATCCTAATACAATATGAGCTGTTGTAATGCTTTCTGACCCAAGAAATCAAAACATTTTGCAGCTGTTGATGAATCAAGCTTCGCAGGAATGCTCCGTGTCAGATATTAAAACAGGCATTACCAAAATACCATTTTGCAGTATTTCTGCAGTTGTTATCCAAGGAGTCATAAATTGTAGCTTCCAGTTTCCTATGCATGCATGAAGCTCTTTTTTCAAATCTTACAGGTCTGATCAAAATCCTCTCACAAGCTCTGGGAAAGAGAAATGTTCCTTATCAGAAAGGTAAGGCTTATCCTAGTCTGCTTTGTATCAGTGTATTGGAATACCTGAAATTTGTGGCATCTGTCAGTTCTGGTGACAGCTGCAGTTGACAAAGGTAGCAGACAGAAGAGCTGTGTTTCTTTTGGCCTTTATGAGGACATGCTTTCCCACACTGGCTGTTTGGGGAACCTTAGAGAACCATCCTTACCTTTTTATATTTAGCCACCAGGGATGTACACTTTTCCCCGTTAATGTGTCAGCTATTCTCCCACCACAAGGGTGCAATATTAATTGGTGAACCTGACAGCAGCACACATAACCTGTTGCAATGTCACACAATCTAGTGAATATATCTTTAAAGAAGAAAATATTACATTCTGTCTTTAGGGCACAATTAAGGTAGCTACTTGATTTTCTCTAGATGGAAAATAAAATCCTAAATGCTGCTACTTCATTAAGGAGGTTTTAGCATTTATCCTGAAAGTTATTTATTTTTATAAGCAGGAGCTTGGAGATAGTTAGAGGTCTACTCAAAAGCACAGAAACTTAAGGAAATACCTAGGTCACTAGTCCTATGCCACCTCTTACAAATCACTCCAATTATCCACTGCCTCTAAGGGAGATCATGGATTAATATTACAGTCATTTTCCTACTGTGAGCTAGGTTGCCTAAACCCGTGACATGATGACAATTAAAGATAAAACCCAGAAAGTATAAGGTTTGCTCATTTGTGGGATTAAATGATCTCGATCTTCATTACTGAGACAACAAATAATGTTTCAGTTTGGTATACAGGGGGAAACCATTAAGGCAGTATTAAGATTTAAGATATTTTCAAAAGCCTGAGTTCCTCCCAAGGTTTAGGTACTGCTGTTACTTTCCAGTTTTCACGTTTGACCCCTGCATGTTATTTTCTCACTTTTAACTCAAAGGGTAGCATTTCCTTTGGCAGAAAGATCCCTCTATGATGTTTCTATTTTTAATGATATAAATACTAATAATGATATACATAATAATAGTAATGTTAGCATGGGGACCAAGCAGAGCTCACTGCTTCTGGGCCACAAGGGAATGGGGCCATCCCTGAGCCCCAGACCTCACTCTGCCCCTTGAGCACCGTATCAATAAAAATGAGTACTCACACGTCACCCTAATGAAATGCATCATACATGGTACAGCAGAGGACATGCCTGCAGCAATAATGGGAAATAGTCCATAATTCTTCGTAATAGCTGAATGTACCCTTTGCAATGCTTATAACTTACTGTGCCAGGCTGTACAAGAGCTGTGGGAAGTTTGTTATTCCCAGAGAGTGTAGTATTTTGCATAGGTCTAATGTGATATTGTTGTATATACGAGAGAGAGAGAGAGCGAGAGCTCTATTTAAACTTTCAAAGAATATGAAAATGGCACAGTAATAACAGGGTAGCTTTATAACCATGCATCATGATGATGAGAAATTTAAAACTTCCTTCTGTTATGTTTCTTTATTATGAAACAATTACAAATCACCATGGTCGTGCCAAGTAAACAACATGTTGATCTTTCTGGTTTGCTTTCCAACAATTTCTCTCTGCTGAGCATGGAAGGAGCAGGGTCTGGCCGAGTGTGTTCTTACCATCCCCAGGAACTTACATGCCATGAAAGGCACATGACTGACCTAGGAATTAATCGCAAGGACTCTGCATACAGCAAGTGGCACTTTGCAATGGCAATTTTACAGATGGAACACCAATGAGAATTCATTTTCTCTAGTACAATACAATAATGTCAGCAGCCATGATACTAGCCCTATAAAATTATTGCAGAATAAATATTGAGAATATGGCTTCTACAGATCTGCAACATTTCTTGAACAAGACATAGACTCCACCTAGGATGAAATTTTATGACAAGCCTTGCAGATGTGGGCTAAAATATTGGCATTTAGAAAGAAAAACTGTTTACCTAGCTAGCTTAAGAGAAGACGACTGTTTTCACAACTGATATGAAGTAGGTGTTGCTGAAAGCCAGATTGACTCTGCATTAGGTGCAAAGTAATAGCTGGGACTACTAAAAGAAAAAAAAAAAAAAAAAAAAAAGGAAAAAAAAAACACATTACAACAATAAAGAACTAAAAAACAGATGTTTTTAGTAAATACCATGATTTCTGACATTTTACTATATATGTATTTCTGTAGTGGGATAGAAATCTTAAGAAAATTATATACCACAGATGTAGCAACAATAATAGCTGTGTATCTAAATATATTTTTAAAATGTGAAACGATACACAAGACAACATACTCAACAAATCATATTATCTCTACAGCACATATGGATCACAGATACCATTCACTGCAACACGATCATTTTGCTTAAATTGTATATGCAGTGATTATCTGTGCTTGAAAATAAACAAGCAAGGGGAGGCATATGCATTGAAAAGTAGATCAGCTATGTTCTTTAGCGAAGAAGAGAGAAAATGAAGGGAAGTTCTTTCATCCCAGAATTACAAATCAGTACAACCAGGTTGGATTGCAATAATAAATGCCATTCACTTGTCCTCATAAATGCTAGTTTAAAAATTAGGGTTTGAAAGGATTTCAGGCAATAGTTCAAATATTTAAAAACTGCTTTAAAAAACAATGTTGAGAAACAAGTATATCCTCTGCTACTTTGATAAATATTTTCAGCAGGACTAATCCTTGACTGACGAACCTGAACATGCTGGCAGCAATAGTAACACCAGACCAATACCGCTCCCTCCACAGCTTAAATCAAAATCTCAGTTTTGGCACTAAAACAGGAGAAATCTAACTTTGTTTCCTTTCCACCAAGGTTTCAGCAATAGCTGTCTGCCTGGGGAAAGACTCGAGATTTTACTTGTCTTAAATAGTTAAATATATATATAAATACAGTGGTTTTCACTGATTCTGGTGCCAGTTAAAAAGAGCAAAGGGGAAAAAAAATCAGATGTAGTCTGGTCTAAAGCTCTATCTAGTGCTATAAAACCCTTCAACTCCAAGTGCAAAAGGCTAATTGAACTGCTCCAGGCAACGGCGGTGCTTATCTGAGTTAATTTATTTTGTGGTGTATTATTGCCGACAACAACTCAGCTACCAGGGAAAGTGCTAGAAATCCTTTCATTTCTGTGAAAGGACATTGTGTCTTATGCAAAGGGTAGTGTTTACTCTAGACAAGACTCTGTGCTCTGCAGAAGGAGCACACATCAGAGCTACTAACCCCTTCTGGAGTTGTTGATTATGGCTTCTTTGGTCCTGGTAAGTATTTTGGTTTTAGACTCCATTGGCTATTAACCCTGGAGGAGAGAAGCTGGCAGCTGTTGAAAAGACACATTCCTTCCCTCGCTGATGCTTTTCCCATCCACTGACCTTCCCATCAGGGATGAATGCTGTAGCAGCCTGTAGTGCTCCGCACATAGTTCAAAAGTGCAAACAGAGGCACCGAACTGGAAAGGCAACCTGTGGTAGGGCTAAATGAGGATTTCAATTGAATTTGTTGATTGAACTAATATGACTGAAGAAAGCATCTTCCCGCATGTCTAGGAAAGGTCTTCATGATGCAATTTGGCTCTAGCTTGCCAATGAAATACTTTCAGATGATCCTTGACTGTCCTCAGAAATATTCATGCAGACTGTACAGTCTTTCTGTATACCAGAGTTGCAAAAAATGATAAGATAATGAGAAGATATTTATTCCAGTTGATTAAGTTGTTCTGCAAAGGAAGATATTATATGTATAAGGAAAAAAAAAAACACCAAACTACCTAATAGGAGAATAAAACAGTAATTCAAAAGAAAAATATGTTCTCCATTGCATCTTTAGTATTAACATTAGAGCTTTACATTCAGTAAGGCAAAGAGTCACAGTCCTTTTACTTATGACATGGCCTCCTCAGCAAAGTTGGGATGTTTTTCTTCAGAAACAAACATTTATATTCTTACACTTTGATTTTTTACAGATCACTTTCATATGTGTATTACTTAGGGAACTCTGTTAGAAACACCAAGACCCTCCAGAATGTCAAAAAAATCTGTATTTAGGCAAACTCATAAAGTGTTTAATCGAATTATTTTATCATGTACCCACTGGAGGTAAGAATTCAGATATCAGCCCTTCTAAAAATACTACCTTATATATGATCAAAATTATTTCTTGCTCTTATCCCCCTAATTCTCAAATTCTCTCTTATCCACATCTGAACCCTATTGGACTAATTGCAATTTATAAGCATAGTGGAAACACAAAAAATGACTTGAACATGCACTTTTTTCCCCTATATATATAATGATTCAAGCATCATTTACCCAAAAGAGCAAAAAGAAAGTCAGTAAAATCTCAATTGTCCTATCTTTAAATGAAAAGTGTATCCTGCCTTTTTAAAAGCTTCTATTTATCAATGCCAGTCCCCATCATTTAGAAGCCATTTGGAAATAGCTGTTTGGAAATATCAATTAAATTGATCCAGCAACTTTGCAGTAGGTCCAGAAAATCAGTCTTGACATAGAGAACTATTAGGGACCAGGCTGCAAACAGTCCCTGCACCTGCCACAGCCAAATGGTAAAGGATCAGCCTCTAAAGCTCCCTGACCTCATTGAAGAGAGAAATGTGCTGGGAAGAATGGATGGTGGCTGTCCACAGAGGACTGTCACTTCTACATTGCTTTAGAGAAGGCCACATCTTCAGTGAAGTGGTTCCTTCAGATACTTTTTTTGAGGTCAAGAGGAGAAGACTAGCAGTCTTTCACTTGCCGCTACAGGTGCTGAGTAGGTGATATTGGTAAAGTTATAGTTGCTATGCAGTTATTGGTACAGTTACGCAGTTGCTACTATACTCAGGGCAGGCTGGAGAGGCTCCATGCCGGCCTCACATAACCGCTTTCCAGCACATACAAAAAAAAATTACAGCCTGCAGACATGGACTGGACTAGAAACACATGGCAGCAATGACATCACCTCCGAGAGCCACCTGCAGCTGTTTTCATTAATTTTGATCTGTGAGACAGCCAGAGCTGGTGCAACAGACCCTTGAGTAAAAGAAAAGCCACTCACCAAAATTAAAGTGATGGAGGACCTAGGTTCAAGGACTTAGGTTCAACTCAAGAAATGACCCTGTATTCAGCTATAGATTAGAGCCCTTTCCTATGACCTTCTGTGGCAAGATCAGGCACTGGAAGTAGATGCGAGAGAAAAAAACTCACCCAAGGTTATCTGAGCTGCATGTGGAAGACCTCCTGCTGTACAGCTGGCAGAGGCAGGGAGCAACCCCACACCCATCCAGACATTTTGCCACTGGGTTTGTACCTCTGCCTTAGTGCAAATGAGATTAAAGAGCATGGCTGGACAGGAGCCAAAGCACTCAGTACCTTGCAGAACTAAGATCACTCTGCATTAAAAATAACATCCAGCTCTTTGGGGCTTGCTGGAAACAGTAACGTGAAAACCAAGACATAGACTGATGGGGACAGCAGGGCAGTAGAACAGGCCTGCTGGACCACACCAGAGCTACTGGTGTGGCACTGGCCCAGACCCCTCCTGTCTCTGCAGCTGCCCTGAGTGCTTCAAACCTGTGCAGTGGCCCAGCAGCACTGGCTCCCTGTGGGGGGGAGCCAGTGAGAGGGGGAGGGCTGGTTTCCTGGTGGGAAAAGAGGAACAGTTGCTTTCTGCAGGAAAAGACTGGGATTGTAGATCCGTGGCATTGTTGTGGCACGATGAATATTCAAAGACTTCAAAAATCTTTATTAAAGCTGCACCTACTGAACTCAAGAGACTGTGATATGTAAAGCAGCAGCAAACAAGTCAACAGCTCCTCCAAAAGATTCAGTTTTACCACCTTGCTCATAAATCACTATTGCAACTCTGAGTGCTTTGAAGCAGTCACTGAAATACAGTCAATTAATAATGACAGCAAATATTCACAGCTTATATCAACAATCAGCTGCTCCACTCATCTGGCAGCATTACTCTCATCCCATAAAGCCTTATGCTCTTCCAGCAGGATAACAGCCCCATGGGCAAATGGTGTAGGATCTCTCCATATTTTATTTTACTTTTTAAGAATACATAGTTTTAAATATAATAGTTCAATGCTCTGTGTCACTGCCCTGTGAGGAGGAGGGGGGCACCTGCTCAGCCCCAGCTGTGCAGGAGATGAGTGCAGCTGGCACTCGGCCACCAGGCACCAGGCTGCTTGCTTTTCCACTCCAATTTGGAATTGACCGTCAGCACACTTGTAAACACGGAAATCCGGGTCAATTAATGTTATGTATGACAACAGACTATGATATCTGCCCAGCACTGTAACTGATACACACAGCTTTCCCCGGGAATATTTGCCTCTCAGTTTCCTACTCTGTCTCCTCACAATTTCAGCCCAGTCCCTCATTCCCTCCTTGAAGAAATTGGAGGACACGCAGCACAAGTGAGGCACATCAGAAGATTGTGCAGCTTAATTAAGTCTTTTCAATTAAAGAAAATAAAAATCTTAAAAAGGAGTCAGTGTCTTAAAAGTCAAGCCTTTCCCTCATTGCCAGATGACCCAACTGTAGCAGTCATTTCAGTTTTTCTGTCAGACCTTACAAGTAAACTTACTGATTTTGTTTTAATGTGTATTTACAGATAAAAAAGAGCTTTATAAAAAGGACATTGACTTGCTTGATAGTGGAAGCTAGTTTTAAATTTACATAGATAAAGTCATAAACAAAAGACCCAAACCTTTGGTGATCCTTCTCTCCTAAATATTTATTTTTTTTGAGCCTAGAAAAAGAATACCTATCTTCCATTTCCTTGAATATCTGAATGAAAATCTCCTGCAGTTTTTTAATTCCATGTACTGTGTGCACAACCCAGCAACACTGTTTCCTGATCTTATCTGTTTTCCAGCCAGCTTGCTTTCAAACAATTAGCTACATCAAGCCTTCCACGTAGCAAATCATTTGTTGATAGCTTTGGCTCAGCCAGATGTAAGCGTGAGCATGACAACAGTCCTCTCGAAGTCACGAAAAATGGCAAGCAACTATTACAGTAAGCCTCACAAAAATAAATTACAGTTGCCATGTCCTGTGGCCCTTTGACTCTGATTTTGTTTATCCTTCTCCATTTCAGTATATTCCCCAAAGACCTAACAAAACAGACACTCTCCAATTATTCTTTGGTAAGCTGTAATTCCTTGTAAAACTCCTTTGAAGTTGGTAGTGTTCAATGCGAGGAAGACTGGCAAAGCCCAGCCCAGTCCCAACGTAAGCAAACTTTAAACAAAACAAAAAATGAAATAGCAATTATAAGAGTAAATTCTCTACAATAACATGACACTTCATGTAAACAATGCTGCATGATTGGTCCAGGCCAAGATTACTGAGTTCATAAACTTTAGCAGTGATACATTTGGGCAAGGAGGGAAGCAGTATGTATAAGACTGGGCCAAGCATGGAGAAAAAGCCGCAATTTCTGAATTCACTGTGTGTGAAGTGTTCTGCACTTTTCAGAAATTTGTACAAGTGCTATTTCCTCCTTCAATAAAAAAGTTTAAAAAGTAAGAAGCATTTTTTTTGATACTGCTAGAACCAAGTACTCTGAAATGATAAAATATTACCTCTCTTTCGTGAGATTACCCATAAACAGAAGCAGCCCACCCTAAGATGAAGCAGGAGCCCTGGTGACAGCGTCAGGCTTGTTCACCACATGTAACACCAAGCATACTGTGAGCACTGAAGTTTAAGACAAACGATAACAAGCAATCAGGTTATTGCAGCTTAATGAGTTACTGTAGATTAGCTTGAGTCCTCATGACTGAGAACTCCCCTAAGGCAATTACAAAAGTAACATGTTAACTTTTACCAGTTTTATGTGGCAATATTTATAAACAAATGCAACTACATTTCATAAGCAATCCCTTGATTAAGATGATAAACTAAGCACACACATTTAAAGTTTTCACACAGTCCTTGGAAAACACATTATCAGTTTATGGCCATAAACTAATTTTTTTTTTTTTTTTTTTTTTTTTTTTTTCTATCCAGTACTGCTAGGCATCCTGGTGGCAAATCTAATCTTTTTGTTAAGATCGGTCCAGGAAAACCCTTTTCTTCCATGATTTTAATGTGAAGATTTTATGGACCTGTGAAAGGAACTGCAGGAAGGTTGGGCAGTTTCCTCTGTAGCCACCTCAGTTTGCTCATATGCTCCACGTAGAGGAGGGGAGCACTCAGAAGAACCAAGAGTCTCGTGTGGGAGTCAGCATCTGCCCTGAAAAATCAGCTGTATGCACTGAAAGTACCTCTATATGAGCACAAGAGGTGGCTGCATACATCCCAGAGAGTAAAAATCAAGGCTAGGCTTTCACCGAAGGCATTCACATGAATGCCACACTGTTTGCTTTTCTCAAGCAAGGTATCCCTGTTGCATGGCCCTGCACTCAAAAAAAGAGAGGAGACGCAGTTCAAGGACCAACAACAGATACTTTTTTAAAACATTTTCTCTCTTTATTTCTTTTTCCTGATGGCTGCTACAAGCAAAGGAGGTATTCAGAAATGTGACTGCACAATACAAACACAGGCAGAAAACTAAGTTGATGGCATGAAAGGTGTATCTGAGAACACAGAGTTGACGGAATCAGAGTCGGATTTCGTTCGAGTGGTTTTTAAGATGCTCTCAGCAATGGCATTGTCATTAGGAAACAGTTTTACTTTCCCATTCTGACTGTGTTTTGGTTCATGTACAGGTTCCAGGAAAACCACTCGTTTGCCAGTGCTGGCCTTCTTCTCATCGGCAGGCAGCTCTTGAGGCTGTGTGGAGTTCAGTATGGATGAGTGGGCACTGCTTTGGTTCAGCTTCCTCTTCCTCTTCTTTGTCTTGCATTGACACGGGCAGGGGGTCAGATAGAGATAGAGCAGTACTAAAACAATACTGGCTACACAGGCAGCAAGGGTGGTAAAAGCTGTATTAAATGCTTCATGAGCATGGGACCTGTTAACTGTGAAATTGCTCACATTTATTCTAACCTCTATGGTTTCATTCAATAGTCTTTTCTTATTTATTGCAATGCAGGAGTACAGCCCAGAGTCCTCTAGCTGGGCATCTGTTATCTCCAGGCTCCCGTTATGAAACACCCTAAAGTTGCCTGTCTCCCTGTCTGGCTCTAGCAATTTATTGTCTGGACTAACCCAAACAAAGTGTGTGCCTGCATCACTGATTCTGCTGTCACAGTGAACGATCAGCCTGTCACCAACCTGGGCATCATGAATAAACCCAAAGGCTTGGAATGAGCTGTTGATGGTGCTTTCAGAGCAATTCAGAAAATTGTCATGCAGTAAAGGGAGTTTATTGTAACCTCTTGGGTCTGATCGCAGCAAACAGGTGTACTCGCTTTTGAAGTCCACGACAGAGTTGAAGTGCCTTTGATACCAGAAGATCAACATGGAGTACAGCGTACAGTCACAGTAAAATGGGTTGCCATGAAGATAAACTCCACTGAGATGCTTGGCTGGCACTGAACTTAGGCGCTGAATAGGCATCGACTGGATGTGGTTAAAGGAAACATCCAGCAATACAAGTTCTGTCAGCTTGTGTTTTCCAATGTACAAGTCCAGCGGGAAATGCGAGATTGAGTTGTAGCTTAAGTACAATTTCTGTAATTTGTACAATCCTCCAAAGGCTGAAGGCTCAATCTGCATTATCTGATTGTTGTACAGCAGGAGAACTTCCAGGGCCTTCAGCTCCTGGAACACAGGGCTGCCCAGCGTCTTCAGGCTGTTGGATGACAAGTCTAGGTATTTCAGATTTGGGGTTGTGGAAAAGCTTCCAGTGATAATGCTGCTAATGCTGTTATGATTGATTATTAAAGTGTTCAGCTTCTCAAACAGCACCGGGACCCATTCAGGCTCTAAGAATCCAATTCTGTTATAACTCAGATCCAGCCTTTTCATACTTTTGTAGAGATTTCCTGGCACCCGAGAGAGGTTCTTACTGGTGCAGCTTATGATATCGCTGGCACAGATGCAGGCTGTTGGACACATCCCCGGGGCACTGCCACAGACACTCACTGTGAAGACCAAGAGGCATGCCAGCCCTCTGCAGTTCACCTTACAAACTCCAAGTCGATTAGGAAGTATCCGGCAGTTTAAAGACATTGTCGCTGGCTCTTAGCTGGCTCCCAATGCTCCTTGCCACAGATTACATGTGCAGCTAGCTTTGCACTAATCACTGTCAAAAGAGGAATGCAGAGGTACAGCACGTTAACATTTAACATTCATACCCTGCCTGATTTCTTACGCATGCCTTCTGAACAAATACAGTGAATTAATCCTTAATGTTTCATACAATTAGTTAGAAAATCTAGTTGTTGTTAGATGATTTTAGCTTAGTTCTGGCTTTATGTAAACATAACATTCTTCACTCATCTGTAAACGTTCACATTAGAGACATGTTTTCCTCTTTGAAAAAAAAGGAACCATTCTTAAGTCTTGGACTAAGGAATGCAATTTCTGTCAATTTACCAAAAAAAAAAAAAAAAATCAGAAATGTTCATTTGTGGAACTTAAATTGGCAATAACATCTCCTTGCTGTTTCCAAGCCAGCCTAGGCAAAAAACTTCTGGTAGAGAGAGGAGGAAAACAACAACAACAACAACAAAAATCTTATCCAAAAATATTGCCTTGTCTACCAGGGAGCAGTTACGATATGTGTTTCTTCCCAGAGAATGCCTCACATTGTTAAGCAAATAATTTTATCAGCCTCTTTAACTTTAAAGGTCATATGATTTATTATTATTTTTATTGTTAATTCAATAACTGATTGTTCAGGTAACAACAGTCTATTTTTAAAGTTATTCAAGGTGTTCAACTGGAATGCTTGGTATTCTGTTACTTCTACCTTTGCCAAAATAACTGTAGGGGAGGAAATTTCCCATGCCTGTGCCTACCTCAAGCAGAAGTTTTGGGACCTTTCAGTTAGGATGAGTCAGCCATTTCTCAAAACTCATTAAAGTGAAAAAAAATGTTTTGCTAATTTTTCTTCTCAAGTAACAAGAACAAAACCTACCATACTCTTCTGAGAATATTTTAGTGTCACTGTAGTTTGAAGCAGGGACTTAAAATTTGTCAGGCTAGTGGTTCCATGCCAAAGTATCTGTTTTTTGCCATCTCCTAGGAAAATGTACACATAATTGGCAGAGCAATTAACATTTCTGTTCACTCTTGCTCTCCCTGGATACCTGTTACGAGTTTGCCAGTAAATTCCCAGGTGAATCCATATGCATTGATTATCTCCACCCCTTCACAGATCAAGTGTGGTATTCATCTCCCACATATTAAACTCAAACTCATTCCTCCAGTCTCACCCACCCGTTGGTACAGTATCTGAGCAGAGAACCCCACACCAACAGCTGCTCTGGGCTGCTGACAGTGATATGTCCCAGAGCAGGGAGATGGGAGGCTGCCAGGGGGCAGCAGGGAGAATCAAATGGAAATTAGAGAGAAGCAGAATAACAGGAGTTGTATTCGTTGATGAGGGGAGATGGATGAAGAAAGGATAGGGATGTTAAAATCAAGACCTAGAAGGTGGAGGACTAATGTAGAGATACAGGCAAAGAAGGGGTTAAGGGGAAAGGGAAGATAAGAGATGCATGGGAAAGGAAGGGCGAAAACAGGAAAGGAGGGATGCTAATGGAGCATCATCATTGTAGCTAATGAAGCAAGCATGAGATAGTTTGGATGCCATCAGGGCATAGAACTCAGCTAAAGCATATGATAAGCCTGAGAAAGCAGATGGGGAGCAGATAACCGACATAAAAGGGTTAAGCATAAGAAAGACAAGTATTTCAAGAGGTGAACATTAAAACACACTTTTATGGAGAATTTGCATCTGCTACTTGTGAGTCTAAGATTACCTATGCAATCAATTACTTAATGTGAAATGCACTGATTTCCACTTGCCCCTCAGTTCCTTATTCCCCTCCTTTCTAACATGCTGCCAAGCTGACAGGCTTCTGCCAAGTCTTCTATTCTTAAGTCAAATGGTAGAGGTTGTGCTATGAATCTATAGAGCTGAACTTTCTAATGACCCATTGAAAGAAGAAATATGAAGGCAGCAGGAGGGGAGGATTCACCTTACACAATAATTTATATCTATATTGGGTTTAAATGTTTGTGTTCCCCAAAACTCTATTAAGAGAATGACAGGGCAGCCAAATAAAATATTCAAAAATTAGCATCACAATCAAGGTTTTCTGTGCCATTTAAATTTTTATATACATCCCTTAGTTACAAGATCACTTAGATTTCTCCTGTCCCAAATCCTTTTCTCATACTGTGCACAGTATCTGTTGAAGAACATGAAAAAGAAAGGGTTATTACACCAAGAGCTAAGTAAATGCCTGTACATGACAACTGCAACATATCCTAGCTTCTGCCACAGAACTCCTGTGACATCAGGGAAATTATGTGAACTGGTAACTGTTAGAAAATCATGAGCTTATTACAGTCATCAGCTTGAGACTCAGAAAATAAGGAGCTTGTATATGTTAAATTTGGGAAGGACTGATCTGTAGAAGTGTTGAGATGAGAGTCAAAATGATACGACTCTAGCTGACAGCTTTGACTATAAAGTTTTTTCCTTGCTCCCCTGTGTATAAGAGATACAGAAATATAATGTTAAGTATAAGAATATTGTAAAAATAAATTAATTGATTATGAATCTCGATACTAAGCTTTTATTCTAAAGTCTCCTAGCCTTTAAGGCCCTTTTGAAGTATCTAACCACATGTGGTTGTCAGTGGGAAGTTAGGAACCAAGAGGAATTAGTTTTAATCAATCCTAAGCACCTAGCTGAGGTGTTTTTGCTAGATAGCTAATAATTTATGGGAACAATTAATAGATATAAGTTCATCTAGAGGGTGAGACCTATGAAAGCATTAGAGAATTGAACATCAGGTAATGATTCTCTACTGCACTGTGGATTTGTATGGCAAGCAGTACATTAGGCACAATGGAAACACTGAAAGATGTAAAAAGATTTTCATAACTGCTCATTTAGTTAGCACATTGTTTGAAACAAGGTATGTGAAAACTGTGTATCATAAAACCTGGTGCATAAAGACTGAATTATAACACATGCACAAAATGGGGGATAATTTAATGTTGCAGAGGTTGCCTTTTCCACTAGTATTTGACTGTCTGATTTTGCAGCCTCTGCAGACTAATTCTTCATGGAACTGCACTTGTGAAAAGATGAATGGCACTTTCAAAATCAGCTCCTGTGTTGAATATAATTGCAATCCTGAAGATACTCCAAACGGAAAGTACTAGGTCAATGCCCAGTTTGGGAAGGCTTACCAAGTTGAATACACTAAATAGCCTTGCATGTTTGTTTCTATCAACACCTACAATTAACTCACCAGAAACTCTGAGCTCGCCTGCAACCAAATCCCAAGGGCAGATTTGGGGCTGGTGTAAATCAGCATAACTTCGACTTGAAATGGACAAGCTTGTTTGGCTTGCTTGGCAAGGCAAAGCCAAATTACAGACATTGCACACATACCAGGGCCAAACCAGGTTATTTTGAGAACACCCAACCAAGTAGAAAGCTTCCTTGCTCTGCCCAAATCACAGTGAAACCTTCAATCTCAACGGGGCCTTTGCCCTTCTGGAGGTTTGGGCTGCTGAGGTGCAGCTTGCTCCATCCTTTGAGTACTTGTGTTCCCCCAGACTTTTGCATAAATTAGACATGATGGTAGCAAAGCTAAGCATACTGAACACAAATATTCATAATCTATGTGATCATTTGAACCCATTCAAAATGGCTGCATAAACAGTTAGGTGTTAGTTATGTGCAGCTGTTAAGTGGCAAGAAAGAATAACGCTTACCATCAGCCTTATGTTAAAAAGCATTTTGTTTCATCCCAATAACATTACTTTGGGTCTTCACAGAATCACAGAATTTCTAGGTTGGAAGAGACCTCAAGATCATCAAGATCATCAAGATCAAGTCCAACCTCTGACCTAACACTAACAGTCCCCACTAAACCATATCCCTAAGCTCTACATCTAAACGTCTTTTAAACACCTCCAGGGATGGTGACTCCACCACTTCCCTGGGCAGCCCGTTCCAATGTCTAACAACCCTTTCGGTAAAGAAGTTCTTCCTAACATCCAACCTAAAACTCCCCTGGCGCAACTTAAGCCCATTCCCCATCGTCCTGTCACCAGGCACGTGGGAGAACAGACCAACCCCCACCTCGCTACAGCCTCCCTTGAGGTACCTGTATACTGTCTTATAAAAGTATCACTTTGCAAACTTCAATATTACATATTTTCTCAGGAGAGAGATGGCTATTGAATACTAGTAGATAATGTGCCAACAGGCTCTGCTTAAGTACTTCACCATTTTCACTTCACTTCTGAATGAGCTGGGTAAATGGCTTTTTGTGAGTGAAGGGCATGGTTGGGGGGATTTGCACTTGAATTCTTTTCAAAGAATTCTTTTCAAAGAAATCATTTCTTTATGGTGTTAAGTGTGATATTTTAAGTTCACTGCCAAAAACACAGTACTTCCTGAGATGAATCATTTGTGCAGTAATGGTGCACATGTTTCTTAACCGTTTAAGAAGAAATGGAGGATGTATTCTCATATCACAGAGAGTATTCTCTGTTGTCAGTAACAGTTGACTACAACAGATCAGCTCCTATAGGATTTGGCTCTTGGTTTTGATTTTATTTATTTTTTAATAAGGTTTTTGGAATTAGCAAGCACCCAGAGCTGCTTATGGAAAATGGGAATACTGGATGCCTGTGAATATCCTCACTATCAGTTATCACTGAAAAAATCAACTAATGTCCTAAGCAGTCAGTATCATTTTCTCTGGGTTCTCTCTCCCATTAATGCTGCATTTGTAATCTCTACACCAGCTTTTTGTTTCTTCCAGGAAAACCTGTACACCAAGCTATTTTTCCCAGTTCATTTGAGACTTCAGTTAAAAACAGATATGTGACACCATTCTTAATTTAAGTAGTGAAAGAGACTGGAGATTACAAGTCACCTGAATGCTTTTGCAAACACTACCACAATCTTTTCAGTGTTGAAGTGGAGTGATCTGCTTTACAGTAGGAATAACATCTTCTTATACACTGTTGATGCAAACAGTCTCACTCCTGGCTGGCACTTTCTGCACAGTGAAAATGCAAATATTTGTATACACCCTCCCCACTCTCCCCCCCAGTGTTGAATTTATAGAATCATGAGCTCAAACACTAGAAAATATTAAAGACCTCAGTCTACCCTCTGAAATGTCTGCACTATTTCCACATTTCCTAGCTCTTCTTGTGCCACATCCTCACAATGCATACAGTCCCCCAGCCCATCTCAGCAGCCCACAAGTCACTTACCCACCTCTGCACCTTCCCATTGATTTGACTGCCCACACAGTTGCTCTCCCCCTTTCACCTGTCTAGATATGAGATGAATCAAGGCCTTATTAGTTAAATAAAATAAAATGGTGATGGCTCAGGTGTTAAAACTCTTTCCTCACAGTCCTTTTTTTTTTTTTTTTTTTCTCCAAGAAAGAATTTTTTAGAGAAATATTTCATCATGAACAATTGGGGGGAAAAAGACCATCAAAATAGTGTTTTAGCAACAATATTATAGAAGCATAATTATTAATACTTTTATTATTAATACTTTTAAGCCTAACTTTACAAATCCTACTTAAGTACATGATAGAACCATTAATTGCAAGCAGACTAGTGGCATCTCACATAATTAATCTTTCAAAATGTTAGACTTACTAGGAATCTCTGCACAGACTTCCATTCTGTGTGTGGTGGGGAAACAGTCCAATGAAACATCACTGTATTGGCCACCTCGCACATCTCCAGGTTTTACTCTGCTTTTAACACTCTAGGATGCAAAGGCACTCTGCATCGAACCTGCCTCTGACAGCTGTGCTCAGCATTTCTGACAGAGCAGATTTGGATTACCCAGGCATCATAATCCAAGATATTCAGTGACATGATGGACTGGGGAGCAGAGCCTGTTGGTGAACATCTGCCTTGATGATGTAGTGATGCCTTGATATACTGGACTAAATCCCTGAACTGGGCTAAGCTGTGCTTGGTGCAAGACCTAACAGAGATGAAAAAATGGCTTTACATCACCTTGGCAGTAAACTGATCCTGAGGTCAGCCTGGCAAATGAAGTGGTCTCTCTGGCCAGCACCTGGCTAGACCTCAGCAGTGCTGGACTGGGGAGGAATTTGGCCTAGTAAACCTGGCCAGCTAAAATTATTTCCTCCCATACATCCATCATTAAGGACCAAATCTCTCTGAAGACAGACTTATGTATTTTTTTGCGCCTATGGTAATTCACTTGGCTTAAAAGAAAATTGAGCAGCTGGGTAACATGCCACAGGGACAAAGCTGGGCTGATCGCGGCAGTGTGGCTATGGCACCACCATCTACATGAAGTCAGCACCCTGCAGCTCCTACCCCTCTTTAAGATCACAAGGGAAATATACTCAGTGGACCAGCAACGTTACTCTGTAAATCAATCTGTGTCCTAGCTTCAGCCTCGCGGACGACTTCAGTTGCTAAGGAGATCGCCAAATAATTAAGAAAAACGCAGTGACAAGCAGCAGTGCCTCACTTCCAGCACCAACAACCACGCTCCAACCGATGCCAGATCCCACGAAAGTTTACTTGCCCAGCGGAGCATCCCCACCGCCTACAGGAGCTTCTCCCACAGCCTAAACTTCAGAGTCCGTCCCCCCTCCTGCGCCAAGGGGGCTTGGGGCAGCACCCCGACGACTAGTGCTGGGACCCGGGGCAAAGTTTTGGCAACCCCTTCGGAGGGGAGACAGGCGGGGAGCAGCTCACCCCTAAGTCCCCCCGCCCCCTGCTCTCCTCTCTTCTCCTCTTCCCCTGCCGCCTGCCGGGCTGCGATCGCCTCCGGTCCCCCCCCGCCTCCCCGGCGGGCAGCGTTACCTGCAGCGCCCGGCGGCCGCCTCATGCCGGGGAGCGCGGTGCCGGTGCCGGCCCCGCCGCCAGCCCCGCATGCTCCGCTCCGCTCCTCTCCGGCGGCTGGGGGAAGTTCGGGGTCGCAGCCAGCTCCGGCAGCACGGCTGAGGATGATGAGGATGAGGATGATGAGGAGGAGGATGAAGAGGGAAGGCAGGAGACTGCCAGCCACAGCAGCAAGCCGCGGGCCGGGGCTTTTATCCCCTCCTGCCCCCGCCCCCGCTCCCCGCCGCCGCTTCCCCTCGGCGGCAGCGGGACGGAGCCGCCGGTGCCCCGGGGAGGGCCGTGCTGACCGCCCCGCTCCGCTCCGCCCCGCTCCGCACCGCCCCGATCCGATCCGCCCCGATCCGATCCACGGGGATTTCCGCTGCCCTGCGCGGGGGGGCGCGCCCGATTCTCTCCGTTTTGCTCCTCACCGAGCCGGCGGCGGCTCCTCCGGCAACTTTCGGGCTTGCCTTGAGCTGTGCGAGAGCCGCTGCCAGGTCAGGTAGAGGGAAAGCTGCAAGCTGAAAGCATCCAAGCACCCTTCCCTCTGATCCTGGTTAACCTTCCCCTGTGAAGTTGCTGCCTAAATTTCCTCCATCGTTTCGAGCGCCCTGCGTGTAGAGGCTGAAGCTGAACAGGGACTGGCTTAGCGAATAGCTGGGGTTGGGGATTTATTGTCATCCGGGCATACAGTTTATAGAAAAAATCTCAGCAAAGGGGGTTTGTGTATTAAAGCTGCTGTAAATCACACTTGTTCTTGCAAGGGCACATAACAAACTGGTGTTTAATATCAGGGTTCGTGCCTACATGTAATGCTCAAGGGATCCTTCTTGCTCTAAAATTCATGCTACAAGCAAACTGAAATTTTTTAGTATAGTACAAGGAATCTGCTAAAAATGGGATTCATTTCAGATTAAAGCCTGGTGAGCTGCGGGTGATACTGTCATTGATTTCAAATACTTTTGGATCACTATCTTATCATAAAAATTAATCTTTTTATTAATCATTCATATTCTGTGTTTATTTTCTGCATTTCTGGCTGGTTAGATGATGCACTGGTGAAATAATTTCAATCTCCAGGTTACTGATTCCACACTGATTGGTTTCAGACACTCCAGTTGAATATTCATTTTTTTTTTTTCTTTTAAAGAAGCTAGTTGTCTTCATTTAGAGTAAACCATTGAGCATTTCTAGTTGCCTCAATATATCAAAATAGTGGGTAAAATTTGAGTTGTTCACTCTGCCAATAGACTCTGAGGAAGATGATATTAGTGTTTTGTTTCCTTCCCCTGCTATCAAAACTGAAAATGTTAAGCCTGAATTCTTACAGTCCTACTTGTGGAATGGTGACATGATAGCATACGGAGTAGTCATCCATTTGTACTTTGCATGTTTTCTTTAAATAAACTGGTTTTAAAATGATAACAATTTTAACTACAGTTTGTTCAGACCATGATAAGTGTGAAACACAGGTAAGTGCAGTGATGGCACTGCTTGTAGCCAACTTATTTAGATTCCAACCATGAAATCTTGACATAGTGATAATTACTTTGGGGAGGCAGGATCCAAATCATAGTCAAGTGCCTAATACTTAAGGCAATAGAAATGTTGTTTTCCAGGATTATTTTTCTCATGAATGCTGACTGGGATTTGCTTTTGTGTAGAATATATCAGGGCTCAGATGCTCAAGAAATCAACAGTTGTGATGATCCTTACAAGACCTGCTCAGCTTATGGACAGAGGCCATCTGCCAAGGAGCCGACTTTGCACAGAAATCACGATCAAGAGATGCATCGAACAGTCTGAGGGGAGTTCAGAGCTACAGGATTCTTGTAAGTCTGGAAACAGCTGGTTGTGAGCCCAGTGGTTCTTTGTTCCCACTGAATGTTGACAAGTTTGCTCATGGCATGATGCAATCTAATGCATTGTGCTAATTCACAGCCTAAAGGTGTTTTTGACACTTGTTACATACTAAATTACAAAGAATGCTGTTTTTAAAAATCTAACTTGGATGGGAACAATTGGTAATTAGCTTTCTTCTAGCAAACAGCACTGGTGTGAAAACAGTACCTATCCAAAATTGTTGCTGATCATATGTGGGCACAAGCTGTGTGAAGCTGACAGTCCATTAATTAGGACACAAAGCCTTTCTTGTGATAATCTGTACAAATGTAAGGTTTCTGGCATCACCAGTAGAGATTTTTATTGCAGAGAATTGCTGATAGCTGTCTCATTCTTCCAAAAACATCAGGATCCTGCCTGTGTTTCCCTGCCCCTGTACAAAACTATCTATTAGAGTCAAAGGTTTTCAGTGATGGAACTGTTATTGTTTTCACGTCCTGTGTAGTACCAAGGAGGCTGAGGGCTTGAGATGGGCTTTTAATAACAATATTTTAGCTGTGCTCTTGAAAGCCCCACATATACATAAATACCCGTATCATCTTTTAAATAATATATTAAAAATATCTTTTTAGTAAAACAGTAACTTTATTACAGTTATATCATTAAACTGATCGTTACAGGACTTTTTTCAAAAGCAGCATCCTTATTCAACTTGGCTTTAGGGAATTTACAGGCCCTTTATGAGCAAGCAACAAAAACATTCTGCTAGGGACTGACTAGGAGAAGCCAAGGGGCTGCTGAAAGAAGGGAGTATCCTCCACCTCTCCTGTCATGCTCTGCTTCTGGCTGGAGCATAGTTTTCTACCACAGTGCTCACACAGAAAGAAAGGGTGCCAGTCTCCAGTCTAATGCTGTATACAGTTACAGCCACTGGGTAACATGCAGTAAAAAGGGTTAGACAGCCTTCTTCCTTTCTGTGATTCCTCTGCCTCAGTCCTGAATTAATTCTGTTTCAGTGGAGGTCCAGTCCGATGGTCAGTGTAATTCAGTGGGCTGGAGGCTTTGGGCTGCAGTCCCACATGTATGAATTCCGAGCTGCTGCTGCGTGGGGACTTAAACGCTGATTTGTGTGTACCTAAGAGGAATAGTATTGCCTATTTCCCCCGCCATGTTTTAGGAGAAAGCAATATCTAACATTATATTTTGTCTAAAACCAAGAAGCTTGGACAACACCTAGTTGATCAACCCCTGTGGGAGAGTGCACTGGGTGCATGGATCCTGTCTGGGCTTCGGTGTGAGATACATGCACAGGAACTCAGTCAAGACCGTAATGCTTTTGGCATGCCCTGAAGCAGAACATGACTGCTGTCATGTCCAGGGAGATGGAGATTGGAGGGTCAAATACTGTCGTATTTCAGGGATTGATGAGAACAAAGAGGTCTGGCACCAATGGTAGAGGCAGGCCTGGGTTTTAAGGCTGTCAGTGTATGTCAGATGATGAGCAGGACTGTCACCTGAGGGCTGTAATTGCTCTTTCCAGCTCTGTTTTCTGCCCAGTGTACAGCTCTTCCATTCCACCTCTGCTCACCAGCCTTCTCAGTCTCTAAGGGCTCGGTCTCTTTTCTTTCTCCTGCTGAAAAGGTCCTTATCACTCCCCCATGTGAATAACTGCTATTCATTAGACTAAGGAGAAAGAAAATAAAAGACTGATTCTTTAGCCCAGTGACTGGAACTCTTACCCAGCAGGATTGTACTCACTCCCTAAAGGAACAAGCGATTCCTTTCTCCCCATCCTTACATCCTCAGAAGTGCTTTTGTTCCTCTCTGTCACTCAAACCTATTCTATTGCTCCTTATTTTCAGGTTTATAGATCTGCAGGTCTGGAGGGGATGTTCAAAGAGCTATGGAGTATCATCTGTCTGGAGTATCATCTTTCCCCACTCTGCTCTCAGACTTGCCACCAGCTGGTACGTACATACCATATGAACAGGGAAACAGAGTGACTGGCATTAAGTTGAGGTTCTCATTAGGGAGGAGAATGTTTCAGGATAAAAGCTTTTCAGTATTTCTGTTTATTGATTTGGCCCTGACTTCTTGCCCTTTCTCCATTCAGATGTTCCTTTAGAACCTCAAATGTCAGTTTCTCAGTTGGGCAGATTTGCTGTTGTCACTTGCAGTCTTCTCTGATGTCTTTGCTACCTCTAGGATTTCATAGGACTGAGTATGGGAAAAAGACCAGCAGATAGATATATCTTAGATGTCTCTGTCAGTTACATAAATTGTTTTACTTTAAGGGTTGTCTTGTGTGCTAGTCCCATCTGCATAATTTATAAAATGCACAGTTTATATCCTGTTTGATTTCTAAGACTGTCAAAGAGCTTGTACCTAGGTGTTCACAGTACAGAGGTGTGCTTCCTCTGTGTTATGAAAAGAAATGAGAACTCTAAGACGTGTTTATTTTGGACTAGATTAGTTTGAAACCTGAGGGTTTAGGAACAATACAGGTGAGTAAGTGTCAGTGGCTGCTGTGTTCCCGTGGATTGTTAGGGTCCTTGAATCTTAGAGTTTGCAGATCTCAAATGCACGTAGAAACTTTGTTCAGTAGTCTTCAAGTCTTTGGATCGCATTTACATGCAAGGAAGGCATCTTTAAGCACTGGAGGATAATTTATTTTCATTTTCTATTCCAAAGGCAGCACTTCAGAAAATGTTACAAATTAACAGAAAGTTATTGGTTCACTGAATTTAGCCTTTAATAGTCAGAACATTTGGCAAAGTAATTTGTCATGGCCTATAGCACTCTCTTTTAAAGCAGTACGATAGCATTTGTGTGATAACAGGTAGGTAACCTAACCTTTAAAATGCAGTTCTCCATGCAAATAAACCTTGCTGATAGACTTAAAAAGGTGATTTTTGAATGCACTCAGATGTTACTTATTTCTTGAGATGCCAAATGTCTCTCTCATACCCAAATGCAGGAAAGCTTTTTAGAATATCACTCATTTTGCTGTATAATGGGCTGTGGTGAGTTACTGCAGTAACTCTAAAACAACATCTAAAAAGAGAATATGCAAGTGGATTTTTTTTTTTATTATTTTTATTAAAACATTAATACTACCCCATGGCAATATATGCAGTATTTGTGATTAACCTCTAGATTTGTAATATGAGACATGGGGAAAAGGAAGATGGGAGATCTCCCTCTCTTGACTTTAATGGTTCACAGATGGAGGAATGGGCTTCTTTGCACTTGAGTGGCTACACTTATCATTGGAAACCCATATTGTGGATATGCGGCACTGGTAGGAAACTTGAGGAGGTTCTGTGAAGTGTCTCATTTTGAGTGTGTGACTCATTTAATTAGCTCCTACCTCCTGCTCCCCCTCACACTTTGCATGGATTTTCTGCACATTTTCCCTCCCACACCAAGACCCCACATGCTGGTTCTGGCAGTTAAGGAATGGTCAGTCTTAAGTTTGATCTCTCAGGTGACTCTGGCTTGTGCCTGGACTCACAGCTTGGGGAAGAGCACAGGAGGTGACACATTGAAGACAAGGGTCCCATGCAAAAGGAGAAAAAAAAAAAAAAAAAAAAAAAAAAGGATTTTAAAAGCTTGTCTACAAGATCGGTCCCCCCCTGCAGCCTTCCTCTGCATCTTTTCCTTATCATATGACTCAAGGCGCTAGACGTGGGCCACCGCTGTGTGACCAGCACAACTTGCCTCGGAGCATGGTGCTGCGGGTGTGTGGAGGCTGATGCAAAGACTCTAGGTCTGGTACATCAGTGCTGTGAGTTTGCTCTGGGGGATGTAGTTTTATGGCTGCAAAGGACAGATAATTTTCTGCCCACAAATCTCTACAAAAGGCAGTTATAGATCTGTAACTACCCATAATCATGCACTATGGCTGTAAGGGACTGGAAATGCTCTTTGTGAGATGTGAACCAATGTCATATTTTTACCTTTTGCAAAGCAACAAATTGGAATTCCTAATGATTACTATGACATCTTCTGCCAGCTAGTGTCCTTTTGTACTTTATTTTTATTATTATTTTTTTTTAAGCAAACATTTTACTACTAGCACTTAGCAAGCATTTGCCAAATAACAGGAAATAAAGAAAAATATATAGTACTTTGGTGAACAACACATACTTTGCAAAGGCTTTTATGATCCATACTAGTCTAGGCCAAAACCGATTTGACTTCACTTGAACTAATAACAGGGATGAGAGTAACCATACATTATCATTAGTTACTTTTGAAAACATATATATAAATTTGATATATGAAAAATAATGTCAGGAACTGACACTGTGAACCTGGATATGAATGCAGCTTCCCTGCTTATTTATTTTGGCAATGTATGAACTGAAATAAACCAACACATTTTCCTGTTATTTATAGCCAAGCATCCTGAAATCAACAAGGGTTACTGTAAGGGTAGAGTTTTGTGCTGTGTGTTGCTCATAAACCCCGTGGTCCAGCACAACAACGTATCTCCATAATGGCCGTGTGGTGCCTTTTCATTTGCAGTACCCATGGGAGTACTGGTGTGCCCCATCACATTAAGCATGCTTCTGACCCATTTCAGATTTTGCAGAGGACCGTTCTGTTCTTTGTCCTGATCCTTAGATTTCAGGGCTGAAATGGTCACAGTTGTTCAGAACAGTTTATTCCAAAGTTTGAGTTTGCAGCAACTGGAATCCCCTGCTTTCTTGGTAGGCCTTGTGTCTTGCACTGAAGTAAAAATCACTGTCAGCATCTAATCTAGGCAAAGTTCGTAATGAGGATTGGCTTTAAGTGCCCTCTAAATTTTTTATTGGTATAAAGGGCAAGAACTATATACCTATATATATATATATATAGGTATTATTTGACTGTGTTTTGAGGCATATGATCTAGCAAAAGTAGAGACCAAATTGTGGACTTGACAGAATACTCTGTGCATACATGGCTGATGGCATCTGAGTACTTTAGTTTTGAAAAACTGAGAACTGAGAAAAAGATAATGTATTCAGAATAGTTTCAAAATATTTAGAAACAGCTTGTCATTTTAATTCCAAGTATAGTTGGAAAAAACTTGACAAGCTTAGGACTTAATACAAAATTTTAAATGAGGGAAAATAATTTGAAAAATGATTAATATTAAGCACCATTTGTTCTTGTGCAAGAAAAATTGCTGCAAGTGGAAGCTTCCACAAGCCACTGCTGTAGCCACCCGTGGTAACTTTAAGTAAAGCAGAAATGTTTGGGAGCATAGAAGAGCATATGGTAGAGACTGATTTTCTCTGCCTCCCATTTCTATACTCATTTTTTGTGTCGTGCAAAAGCAACCAGTTCTTTCAGCACCTGAAACCAGGAAGTTATTTATTTATTTATAATCTTTGTGTCTTACATTTGATTGCAAGCTCCAATTGAAGCTTTTCATGTGATCAGAGCATCTGCCATGTGTCCTGTCCATATGGAGTTGCTAGTAAAGCCACAAAGCTCACATTGACTTGCTCAGTGCTTTTTCACACAATTAGAGCATTTGCTTGTTATTTCTACTTTATCTAGGTGATTATTTTTATTAGCCTTGTAGGTCTACCATTATGACAGAGGCTTCCACTCCTTTGTAAGTTTGACTGAAACTTGAAGTCCCCAGGGAGACAGAAAGCTAGAGACAGACAGCCTGTCTGCATAAACCTCATTTACTTTTGGTACCGCCTTAGAAACAGAACAGCTGAGCATAAGACCACAGTACTCAGAGCCTGAGAAGAGAAAGTGGAAGACCCTGTGCATCATCTCTGCCATTTGTGCCTTCAACTATGGTGGACTGTTATCATCTGTGTTTATGCCTATATATATATATGGTGTAATTTATTTCAGTAGGTATTTTCACTTAGGAGTCAGTGTAGCCTCATTTACAGCTGATCTAATTGACAAAACAGAATTACTGTGGTAGATATTACTGAATTTAAAAAGGCATTGGATAATTCTGGTAAACAACTCTTTAGAGTCTTCTGACCTGCTCAATTCAAAAAGCTTTAAAAGTGCAGGGCAGAGTGGACATCCCTCCATCCATTATTCATTCAGGTAAATTCGTCCCATCATTATCACTATTTCCTGAACTCAGTTTATGTTTTCCTTTCTTGGACTATAGTTTCATCTGTAGTGCTTTTGAGATCTGCCACAAATTTAAAATGCAAAATTTGAGACTGTCTAAGATCATGATGGTATCTAAGATGCCATTTTTTATTTATTTATTTTTTTTTGCCCAGGACACAGACATCTCTATCATTCATGTCAGTAAGTAACCAGACGGAAGAGATTTATAAAGCAGCAAATCTTGATGTTGGAAGAATGTCAGATCTGCCTTCAGATGATTTTTATAGGCTTATTATTGCATGTTCTACTGTGCTCAAGAAAAAAGAAAAAAACAACAACAATGCAATGTTTTATTTGTATTAATAAATAAAACACATTAAACAGGAATCCTGCATTTGAAGCAGTGGAAATAAAATGCTATTGTGACCTGTAGAAGGAGTTTTGCTCTTTTTCCCCTAGAACTAGATCAACTTTTATCAGGCAAAGCCTTTATTACTTGATCAACTCCCTGTGCCCTCATGGATGACCATGTTTTTTCCAGCAGACAGCTGACTGCTAGAAGCTTGAAAAACAACACATGTTGAAGTAAAATAACTGCTGTGCTTTAACCAGCCAAGCCTGCTTTTCTATTGATTCAAGCTTCTGTTCTTTTGGCTACAGAAAGCATCTGCTTTTAATGAACACAAATAAGGCAGTACAATACATATGTATGTTATTATGAACTTTCCTTCCCTTTCTACGCAAATATGATTAGCAGTTTGAATTCCAAATACCTTCTTTGGAGTTTAAAAATAACTCCCTGTTTTCATGGCATAACTACAATAATTCTGATCATACACATTGGGAGAAGGTGCAAGGAGATGACAATCTGGGAATCCTTTCCAGTAACTCTTTGCCTTACATAGATCCATTAATACCTCTCTCTCTGGATTTGCTAGTGTTGATTTCTGTAGTTGTGTTTGCATTCAGTAGGACATCATGAAAACTGGTATGATGGTTTGAGTAGAGACTATGGCAAGAATCTGATTCTTTTTTTTGCTAGTTTTTTTTTTTTTTTTTGTTTGTTTTTTTCCAATTTAAATGAGGGGAATTTTCCCAACTCATAGAGCTAAATTTTGAGAGTGAGATAGACTTTTTGTATTGGAGCAACTTTGTCTTTTTCATCTTTCATCATTGCTACCTTTCTCTTCTTCAGTCATCAGCACCAGCAAGTTTTCTTTTATCTTTTTGTTACTTATGAGATTTATGATGTGACCCGTGGCTTGGACCCAGCTAAGCATCAAAGCATGTCCTCAGCTGGTACATATGAATGGTTTTACTGAGGCTATCAGGTCATCTATGCTGTTTATTCCATTGTTTGGGTAGTGCTGTTAGCAGCTGCAGGATGATTTTGTCTTTACATTTCTTCAGATCTTTTGGCTGGGGAACTAGGAGGATACAGTCAATACTCTATTTTCTGACCCTGTCTATTCACCTCTGATGGTGATTTTCCAGCAGTTATTTACTTCTCTCAGACTGTTCTGGACCCTGTCATAATGGTGGAGGAATAGTTTTTTTTTTTTTTTTCAGGGAAATTTAATTTGGTATGATAGAAAAAAAAAAAAAATGTTCCTGGAAGCTCTGTGTTTAGCAAAGCTACTGCAACTGCTATTATTACCTGAGCTGAGACAGTGCTTGTGAGATGTGGCCATTCCTTCATTTAATGAAGGCATATCAAAATTTAATTTTAACCAGACTTGATTTTCAGTTTGGTTTGGACTGACAGCATGTAGCTGGTAGATACTTGAAGTTATAGAAAAGGTATGTTCTCATGTGAATTTGTGGTCTACATTATTAGTCTGTCCTATCAATTAGTAAGCAGAGGACAAGGGATTAATTTTGGAAGGACTGCTAACACCATTGTTTGTTATGGGCGCTAAGCACATACCACTGCAATTCCCTATTTTCAGTTCCTTATAGCCTTGTGAAAATCTCACAATTGGAGACACAATATTCCACATTGGCCCAATATTTCTCTGGCCTGGTTTCCAGCCTCTCTGAGCAACCAGTTCCCGTGTTCCACTTCAACTTGTCCAAGATGAGAAATCCTAGATCCCCAGTCCTGGCAGAGGTGACTGACAGGTTTTCTCCTGAGCAGAAACCCTCTGAATCAGTCAGTGCTGCTTTGGTTAAAAATGTTAATTTCATTGTGGGTAATTGCAGGGGCTAGCAGCTTTCTATGAGCTTTCTGACACAACCACTTGTACACAGTGAAGCATGTGGGTACTCTAAAACATCCGTCTGGACTCACAGAGCTCTTCTCTATATTCCCACCATTTTTGCAGAAGACAGAAATGTACTTTTGTCTCTGCCTTCTCTCCCTTCCCCCAGTTTACGTGTTCCTAATCTAATGGGAAGGAGATTTTACTGGAAGCTAAGCTTTTGTTCAGTGAAGTCTGGCTCTGCATGCATTCAGCACTAGTTAAAAGAGCCTCCTCCTGCTCCCAATAGCTGCCCCATTCAGCCTAAGGATTTAACTTGGGAGAACTCAAGGTTCTCGGGGAAATCAGCTTTACAATTATCCTTACATCCACCCAAGCATATCACAAAATGCTGCCAGGTAGCAGTATTTTTTAAAAAGTACACTGGGAGGAAAAACAAACAAACAAACAAACAAAAACTAATTAAGAATGTTTGAAAATCTACATTGATATTTTGATTATCAGTATTTGATTGTTTCAATGTTGTATGACAAAGCTTCCTAAATAAAAGAGAATGTGTATATGTCTTGCATCCAAATATTGTAAAAATTTACAAGTGTGGGCAATACTTAGGGCAGCACCTGGTTTGGTTATGGCAGTAAGGGTCTAAATCAACAAAAACAAATTGAGGAAAAACTTTGCTAAGATTCTCTTTGAAAGTGTAAGGTGATGCATGCAGATTTCCTGCATGGGTTTCATTAACACAGAATCATTAAGCAGGTTTCCTAAGGCAATAAGGATTACGCAGTCCCTAGGTCCCTGTGTGCATCTCTGTTCTGTGGTAACAAAATTTTACTCTACTCTCCAATGTTAATCACATTTCTTAGATGAACAGATGCTTTGTTATTAAGTTACTAAAATTTATTGCATATCAAACTGTGTAAAAGAAACCCTTCCTAAGGGAAAACCTGTAGGTTGCTTGCTCTGTCTTCTGGTCACCAGGTGAATGCTGAACAGCATTTGAGCACAGCAGAGCTAGGAACCAGCTCCAGCACCAGGCTTGGAGGACATGGATGTGAGGGGTTTTGGGGGGAGATGGGTGGCAATGTGGGGAGGTGATGGGGGCTCATCTCAAGGAGTGAACCTGGCTTTACTGTGACAGGGCTGCAAGATCTGTAAGAAACAAAGCCTCAGGAATTCTATCATTGAAAGAAGAACTCAATACTTCATAATTTAAAGGTAAAATATCAAATTTAAACAATGGTTATGCTTTATAGTGATACCCCCTACAATGAAATGCAGTTCTTGCAGCCTTCTTGCAGTTTTCAACTCTGGTCTGAGACTCTGCTGGACTTTGTATGAGTGCACAGTTCTGCTTTTATGAAGCCTGTGTTCGGCCTGGGATCAGTACATTCATTCCAAATCATTTAGTACCTTGTGTGGTAGTAAATTGTTATTCTGAAACACTTAATTTACATGACATTTATATGTTTTGTAAGCACTTATAATCTTAAAAAACATCTTACTCTTCTGTCACAAAAAGATCACAGATATGACTGATGTCTCATTTCTGGCTGTGTTGTGGTATTAGATTGCCTTGTTTCCACTTCCTTTTCTGATAGCTCTGGGAGCTCTCCACATAGTCTTCATAAAAATTTGGGAAGCCAGGAAAGTCCCTTTGGAGCCATGCAAGGTTCAGGCAAGGCAGGAGGATCTACCTTCTCAGTGTAAAGTCACACTCTTAGGTAATGGTGCTTTCAGGTCTAATTGACTTCCAGACAGGAAAACAGCTTGGAGAAATCTGAAATGAACAAACTTGAAAACCCTCAACTTTTCCCAATCAGATCAGAAAGAAAATTCAAAGGAATTGATGTTCTGACAAACCTGGATTACTTTCTCATGGGCAGTCAGAGAGAGGACAAATCGCTTTACAAGTACTGTGCTAGTACAAGACTTTAGTATACTGGATAATAAAATTATACTGGATCAGACCATCCAGTATAATTCTGGAACTTCTTCAACATATTGGGGTGAAAGAATGAGCACAGAATCAATTGCTTAACTTTTATGAATGCTGTTTGATTTGTGTAGTTCAACATTTGTTCTTTCTGAGAGTTGGGCACAGAGGAGTATAACAGTGATATTGCTGAGCTCATATATTGATATCAATGCATGGATTTGCAAGAGCTTTATGAAGATGGCTCCTACAATTACTATCGTTTCACAGATGAAAAGCATGAGGAACAGAGACAGCTAATGATAGACTTCCTAAATGACCTCGGGCAAATGGGGAAACTGGACGTATACACTTTTATTATCTTTTCCTCTCTGTTTTTCCCCCAGATTTTATGTAATATCTGCTTCTACTTTGAGGTAAGAAATGTAACTTCTAAAGTACTTTTTAAACCATGTGTTATATGTTACAATGTGAATTCTTCCTTTGCAGGTTAATAAAGTGATCAATCACTTTACTTGTATTTAGAGGTAACGATTCCAGAAAGTGAAGCTTGAGTATAGCACACACACACAAAACAAACAAACAAACAAACAAACAAACAAATAGTAGCATCCCTTTCCTGAGCAGGTTTTCCTTTGGTGTCTCTGTTCTGCAGTGAAATCAGTATTTAAGTAAATGTCTTAAATGAGCTCTGCACAGCAATAAAAACAGCAGGCTTCCTCTTTAATGCATATATATATATATATATATAAGAAAAACCTGATTTCCTTTTAGATATCTGCTAATCAAAAGTTAATTTCGGAAATGTAAAGCTAATATTTACCATCATCAATATTATCATCAATAAGCAATAAATTTCCAAGAATACAGACATGCCAATAACGCCTGATCAGATAGCGAGGTAAATGAAAACTGTTGGACTTTCAAGGGGCAAAGCCAGGGGCAGGATCACCTGTGACACTCAGTATTAAGCTGCTTCTTCACTGCATGCACTTCAGGGAAAGAAGGGGTTGTGATACCTTCTTGTGTTGACTATGCAAGCAGCCTAAGATTCATACTGGTCTCCTTGCAATAACACAGATACTTGTACAATATGTTTTTCAGAAATGTATTCAGGCACAATTTATCAACATTAATAAATAGGGCGTCCACCACTTCCCTTGATATTTTTTTTTCATTATTTACTCATCCTCACCCCTAGTTACCCCTGCTTTATTTTAACCTTGATTTGGTATGATTTCTTTTTAATTCATTAGCTCCGTTTGCATCTTCAACATATGCATCTCACTGATAGGTGTGGAAGACAAAGGCCTTCCAAGATGTCAACAATTCGGCATGACCCTGACAAAAACCCATGCCCAAATCCATTATCATGCCTTTCTGCTACATCATACCAACACATGACTCAATAAGCCTTCTCTGATTGGGAATTTATCTTCAAGCTTGTGAATGATTGAGTAGGAAAAAAACATGCTTTTGCATGTTATAAATAAGAAAGCTATTTTTGTTTAAATGATTAAAAATTGACCTAGCTTTGCTTAGGAGTAATAAACATTACTGATACAGAGTCTGTCTGAAAAAGACTGGAACATGCAATTGCAAGAAATCCTTTTTGATTCTGAAATTGTGTGTTTATCCTGGATATGTCTAACATGCATATAATTTGATTCAAGCTTAGTGCAAGCCAGAATTAGAACAGCAGATTGCTTACTTTTAGGAAGAAGTGTAATCCAGGGCTTTACTGCTTACATTATTTGTGTAATTAGAAAAAGACCATGGTTGATGTCACAGGTTTAATCTCCAACAAACTGGAGCATTTGATAACCTACTGACATTGAAATCCAGAAGATTCTCTGGAACAATTTATCTAATCCATGACTGAAGGAAAAAATAATTTGTCTTTCACATATCACCATAACATTGCAAATGGAATGAAACACAATTTTTGAATTATTTAATCTATTTGATTACTTATTTGAGAAGTCAATGTTTTTATTCAAAGGCAAGGTGAGGATCATGTCTAATATTTTTAAAACAGCAGTTCAGTGTTTGGATTGTCAAAGAAAAGTCCTCTTGTTTCACTTTCAGATCTTGTCTAAGGATAAATTCTCAGTTATTATAATACACGCTTCAGCCTTTGTCTGCTTTATGCCTATTAATAAAATTGAACCTAAGCATTTTAATTCACTGATTTTTAATCATGATTTAAATTAATGATCAGGAAAACAATTTATTTGTTTTTAACTTTTTTTTTTTTAATATTTTCATGGTAATTAAGATTCTGCATAATAGTATGCTAACTATAACTCATTTGAAACCTGACTTTCAGTTAAATTTGACCTTTACACTTTTAAGTTGAAGATTTGTATTGATGTGCAAAAGACAAAATGCAACTAAGCTGAAAAACTTCTACAGTATTGCATGTATTTATAAATGGTTTTAAAGTGTTTACAACATAGAAAAATGTAAACAATACATTTAGTCTTGACTAAGTAACTAATGTACAGGTTGCAAGTTGTGGCAAGCTGTATTTGATTGGAAATTAGGATCCACTTACACGCAAACCAGATTTCCTTTCTATTGAATTAGAAACCCTTCTTCAGTTCTTTAATAAAAGCAATAAAAATATCAGGTACTTAAATTGCTCTGTCATATGGAAGAAATACTGGTTGTGCTTATTGGCTTAACTGAATCAGGAGATGACTAAGTCTTTCAAAGATTTAGAATTAATAGATCCTCTGCATCTCTCTCTCTCTCTTTTTTTTTTTTTTTTTTTTTTTTAACTTCTGAACTGGAAGAATACAGGGTTTATCACTGTCTTGATTTTTGGTTTCTCAACCAAATAATCTGATTCATGAGCAAAAAGACAATGTTCTGGAAAAATGATAACTTTTTAGTCACTTTCTATTCTAGGCAATTATCCAATATATTCCATCATTTTCAACTTTAAACTTCCTAAAATCTTGTACTACTTCAGTGACTAACATTTTAATGCTTGGTGTGACTGATGGGTAATAAGTAGGGGCATGGAACTCTTTTTGACTTTTGTGTTTAGGCATTTAATTTAGTACCCTATATTTGGAGTAGTGGCAAGTGCTTTGTTGATCTACCTTTTTGCAAACTGCTATTTAATGTCAAACTTTGGCAGTTCTTTCATGCAATTTTTTGGAAGTCTTTCTACATCTTAGCAATGTTCTCAGGAAAATTAATCCAGTCATCTCCTAAAGCTTTGTTTGGTAGTAAGTAAAATATTGGATAGTAAAGCACTACTTTAGAAATTCAGAAGGAGCTTTGATATAGAATAGCTAGTATCTTTGAAGTAACACATGTAATTAATAATATTTCCAGTATATATATTAATAACACAAAGATAGATTTAGGACAATTATTAAGTTTCAATTAATATTATATTTTATCATAGTTGCTGAGAGGAAAGCTATGAATATGCTTTATAACAAGTAATAAGTAAGGAATTCATTTAATTCATTCACCCGTGCTAACACTGTTTCCTAATCATTGCTTTCAAAAGAATAATTATCCTAATGTCATTTCATCTTTATTGGTTGTTTTAAGAACATTTGCATTTGCTATGCAATGAAAGGCATACTTCTTTTTCTTTAAAACAATACAAAACAACAACAACAAAATACTGACGACAACAACAACAACAAACTATTTACAGTGAATCTCCTTGAGAATTCTTCATACAGGATCTTTATGGACATTTGTCTGTGCTATAGAAATCCACTCTGAAAAATGACAAGAGACTTCAACGAACAAAAAACAGAAATGAAAAGAAACATGAGCTTTTAAACAAAAAAAAAAAAAGAAAAAAGAAAAATAAAAGATAATGATTGGTAAAAGGAGAAATACCAGTGTTATATCTATTACTGTGATTTAAGTCCTCAATCAGTTACATGGTATAGTATAATTTTTATGAAGCTAGAGTTGACATAAGAGATTGAAGGTATTTTTGCCACTAATTCTTTACAAAATTCAAAAAACACCCTCCATCCAGACAATCAGGGATGACTCTTTGATACTTTGTACATGGATATGTATTAATTAATTATTTTTAGTTTTTCTTTCATCTTGTTAAAACTGATCATAATTTGAAATCCATTTTAAATATATTTATTTAATAGAAAATATACTAACCTTAAGAATATTTAAATAAATGTATAGGGAATTTTAATCTTTTAGGAATCTAATAAAATAATGGCCCAGCAACCTGCGCCAGGCAGCATCAAAGAAAAACTTGCATTCTTCAAGATGCATTGGGGCTTTTGGAAGCTCACCTCTTGGTACGTGGTCAGTGAGGGGCCATTGTTAATTTCAAATATTGAAACTGAATTTTGCTTGTTGGATTGAATTCAGTTGCTGGTAAAATACTTTCTATATTCTTGACTAGATATGTACATTCCAGCTTAAACTCTAGAGTATGGAAGATATATGCATTTTTTTATCTTTTTTTTTTTCTTTTTTTTTTTTTTCTTCCTAAAGGTTAGTGGATGATCTTTTTATTTTAGCTATACAGAAAATACTATAATGCATGCAGATAGCAAGGTAAACAATCTCTTCCAGAAAAATCTTTGTCCCTAAGACACTCCCACGTGATGACAGAATATTCTCTCAACATAGCTCTCATTATACCCTCTCCTTTGCTTCTAAAAGAGGTCAAAGCTATAAGAAGGGAATGAGAAGCCTCTTAAAGTATGATTTCTTGTCACCAACTTACCTGTTAGCTGCTTTTACAGGGACAGTCATGTTTCAGCCTCCTCACCTATCTGGCTGTATATTCCTGCTGCTTCCCTCCAGCTGGGTCTAGTGCTTGTCCAGCCTCTAGAAAGCCAGTTCTTCTTCCCAAACCATCAGCAAACTAACACAGGAATGTAAAATCTGCTGCTTCTAAAAACTGCTGCTTCAGTGAGCTGCACTGGGGAGGAACTAGTGCACCAGAAAATGAGATGGAAAGGGAGAAAGGAAAAATAGACTGGGAGCTACAGTGGGAGACAAGAACCAATCTGCAGAGTGTTATGTCCAGCCATCTCTTTGGATAAATTTGTGTTTAGGAAGGCGGATTTGGCATTGTCTGAATGAGGAAAAGCACTTCATTGCAGTCTTCGGTTTGAGTAAGCACTTCTTTTTGAGTCAACTGTTTGGAAAAAATACAGGCAGGGCAAGGATGTAATTGCTGGGGAACTCAGAAAGAGGAGATTGTACAAAAGAGTACTTCAAAGGCAAATCCACCTATATAAGTACACAGCTTGACTTCTTGCCACTTCTCCATCTATAGGATTTCTGTAAATAATTTCCTGAGTAGATACCTTGACATTCTTTTGTGTTATTTACTATTCAATATACAGTTCATGAACCACTGAGGAGAATGAGTTTATTGCTACATCAGAGAGACCTAACTGAACACAAGGTAGAATGAATGTATGGTTCAGCATGGTTGTTATGGGTAGATACCAGCATACACTCACAATTCTACTGAACTTGTAATTAAAGTGTAGTTCACAACTGGACAAAGATAGATTGAACACCAAAACAGTAAGCAATTCTTAGTTGGCTAAAGCTATAGGTTGAGTGCAGCATAAACTGCAGTAATTCTATACAAAGAAAATGAAAATATTAAAAATATTCTGTTACCCCTTTTCAAATTTTCATTTTCAAATAAAACCTTTTGATCATATGAACATTTCCAGAACAGAACCCTATAGTATATAGGATTTTGAAATGTCTTTTCCTCTGAGTTTTTCAAGGCTTCTCTTGTTCTTTCCACCTGGAAATACTATACATGTGGAAAAGGTATGGAGATCCAGGGAAGGAAGTTTCTGTAGAGCTATCTACAGAGGTTTGTTCAACCAGAAGCTGAAAGCAGCCCCAATTTGTTGTAGCCCCAGCTATACTTAGGCTTTTCTGTATGTATGACAAGCTGATTAAGACTCTGCAGTACACAGTGAATGCTGCAGGATTTCTCCTGCCCCCCTCTCTCTGCCCTTTGTACACACTGTAGAAGGATAACTCTGACATAGAGAGAAATGGTTTGAGCTGGAGTCCAAACTGTGAGCTTGGGAATGAAGAATGGGAGAGGGAACAAGGAAGAAGAGAAGGCATATGAAGTGAGATGTATTGTGGGAAAGCTGGAAACTATTGCCATGTAGTTATTAAAGGTAGGTTTGTAGAGTCTTTTCTGAGGTTAAATATGAGAAGAAAATGAAAGCTATTCCATCTAGAGCTCTACTACAGAAAAATGGGAGCTAAAAACTGAGCTCTTATCCATCTGCAGCCTGAGAGCTCTTTTCCCTTTGTCTTTGTAGTACTAAAATGTAGTGGGAGAACCTGCTGAACATATTGCCAGAATAATATTCTCAAATATTATTTATCTTTATTAAGTAGTCCTTCTTGTACTGACAGTGTCTTTGTAACAGGAGAAAGAAAATTTTCCTTTTTAGGGGAAAAGGAAGACAATGGGCCTCTCAAAGGAGTTCAATGACCTAAGCTTTAGGAAAACAGGAGGATAATCTGCCAGAATTCTGTAAAATTTGCAATAGAAAATGCTGTTAAGTGTGGAAAGACAAATAAATTAAGTTTCAGAAGAGCTGTTCAAATAGAATGAGATACTTAGCTAAAATACAGTTCCTTTCCTTTAAGAAAAAAAAAAAATCTTAGTTTTATAATCTTTCTTGGGAAAATTAGTCAGGACTTGTCACCTGATACCTGTAGAATTTTTCCTACATTTACTAACAGAGCCACAATTAAAAGCAGAAATGATGAAGTTTAATCATCAGAGCCAAAATCTTTTCTTAATTGTACACAAACACACCATCTGTATTGATGTAGACTGTGAATACTTTCTGGTGTAGACTCTCATTTATTTGTTTGAGAGTTTGGAATGTTTTTATGCATTATATGCCATGTGTTACATACATTGCTATGTATATAATAAATATTTAAGTTGTATTGTCTATTGGTAATGACAATATATTAGAAATATTTTGCTCAAATATAGTAGTGACAATGGAACACTTCAATGAGCTGGAGGTAAAAATAGCACAACGTTTAATATTGTTCACCTTGCAGTGCTTTAGATGACCTGCATTACATGCACAATGCCTCAGCTTCACAGCAGCTAATACATACAGGTGCTGTGAATGTTTTCTTTGATCAAAATGATTTTTTAAATCTTGAAATTTTGGGCTGTTTATCATCCTATGTCCTAAAGGTCTCTAAAATGCCTTACATTTCTGTTAGCCTAGGAAAAATCCATGGGCAGTCAATCAGGTGAAAAAATAGGTTATATTTTCATCTCACAGAAGATCTTCCAGAAATGTTTTCCTCATTAGAAAGCTTTAAGGTGTTAGAGAGGGGGATGTTCCTTAACAGAACAGTAGCCCTCAAATTCTGCATGGTTAGAAGAGCTTTTGTATTCTTGATCTCCAGTATTGTGGCAAAGATGTAGACCTGTCCTGAAAGCCTGCAGTTTGAAAGCCACTGTATGCTGTACTTCAGTGGTGTGGATCAGTTCTAGACTGGGCCATCACTTTTAATCACAGTTTCTGGAAATGGCCCAAAATATTATTTTTATAATATCTACTTACTGTCTGTGATGAACTTAGAGGTTGGAAATATTTAAATTCAACTGGGAAGAACCTACCCAGCATGCAAGGGTTATTGCTTTGTTTTGGGATATTTGTGCTGATAAAGACTGAATGTAATTTTAGGTATTTTACAATTTTTTGAAGTGTCTGACATGGAAAAATTAGTATTTGCTACAAATATTTTACTTTGCAAATGGATAAACTCAGAACATGCACTTACTCATTTGTGGTTTGGTGATCAGCTGATCAGCAGGAACATGTTAAGTGTCTTAGTGTGATCATGTATGCATACCCTTAATCACATAGTTTACCTCCATCTAAGAGTGCTGCAGACCTGTAATTGTAAGGCAGTGTATGGGTCCTTGGCCACTGCTGCAAAACACAATCTTCCACATAGGTAATATTCTAGAAGACTATTCCCAGCAATGGACCTGTCTGCAAATGTAGCAGACTAAAGTAAATCATGCTTCTCCGGATCAAGAGTCAATCAAAACCCCTTCTGCTAATGAGACAAGAAACCAGAACAGTAGAAAACATATTGTGAACAGTCATCAATTAATTAAGGAAAAAATGTCTGATTTGGGGATTGAGCCAGACGTGCTGTGAATGGGGTTGTCATGCACAAATGGTGCTGAATAATGCTAGTGGGAGAGAAAGGGGAAACTGTAATCATCTTAGTCTCTGTTATATCTTCTAGTGATGTGATCATAATTAGTTGGCTAAAGATCTGTCTGGCCCTGGAAGAAGCTACCTGCTGAAAGACTCCTCAGCCGTTCAGAAAACAAGGAAAAAGGCAGGTTATGCAATGTTTTGACTACATTCATTTGAGAGGGACTGTGATATTATAAAAAAGAAATGAAAAACAATGTAACAGAAATCAGTTGACATCAAATGTTTAGGAGCATTTTCCTTTCTATAATACGAACCTTGGCACTGAAGTATTAGAAGACTTAGATCACAATAGTGTGTCCCAGACCAGGTTGTCTACTAAGGAAACTATACCTCCCTTAAGGTAATTAAAGGCACTGGTAAATAAGTTTGACAGTACTGTTAATTACCCAACCTTATTCACTGAAAGAGAGCTTGTAAAATATAAGAAGCTTAGTATAATGGAGATGACAAAGACTCTAAGTTCAAGAGAAAAATAATAAGTTCAGAATTAGAAGTGCAAGCATCTTTGTTTAGTTTCTCCTTGTATTTATGTAGACCTGAAATCATTCAGCAGACAATTGTGGGGAGCAAAGAGCTAATGTGACTCATGAACATTGGCTCTTTTGTTGGCTTGATTTTGTTTTTTATTCTGAGTATTGCCTATTTCCTCAGTGAAACCAGTGATCCAGTGTTGTGTGCTTAGATGTGCCACTCCTTATCATTTGCTTAATAAAACATCATTTTAATAAATCTTTCTGCCTGTTTTGTTTTTATCAATAATGAAGTATGCACATCAAATTACTTTTTTTTTTTTTTTTTTTTTTTTTCAATTACCATAAGCCAAGAGCAGGAAGAACAAATAATGGGATAAAGGATTCACATGTCAGGCTTGAATTTCTTCAAGCATTCAGTAAGCAACTGATTGTGCCCACACACCCATCTGCATTTTTAAACGTTTGTATGTCATGTTCAGTAGAAAGTGTATTGTTTATTTCCTAAAGGATGAGCAATTAGGAATGAATATAATTAATACACGTGATACAGTTTTGGGTCTTATCACAGTTCCAACAAGCCATCCACATCTATGCTTCAGTAGGTTTTTTGAAACATTGGCAAATGACAGGCAGATGGCCTCTTTGGGTTGTGGTATTAAACAACAAAGATTAATATTACCACTTTTCATGCAGTATGTTCAGTCACATCTTGTCTGCCAGAAACTGGTTGTTTTCAGTGCCTCTAAATATAAATACTTATGGTCTGCTCTATAAGTGAAAAAATAAACAAACAAACAAGCTTGAATATCCTTAAGAAATCTCAACCTATGGATACACAACGTTTGTCATAAGGTAACACAAACCTGTCCTCTTTTTCTTCCTTTTTTTTCTTTTTCTTTTTCTTTTTCTTTTTCTTTTTCTTTTTCTTTTTCTTTTTCTTTTTCTTTTTCTTTTTCTTTTTCTTTTTCTTTTTCTTTTTCTTTTTCTTTTTCTTTTTC
>NC_048893.1:32761648-32773208 GCF_011077185.1 Oxyura jamaicensis
TCCTTCCTTCCTTCCTTCCTTCCTTCCTTCCTTCCTTCCTTCCTTCCTTCCTTCCTTCCTTCCTTCCTTCCTTCCTTCCTTCCTCTCTCAGAAAAATAAGTGCCTTATTTTTCACTGCTGATGCAGGCCACTGCAAGTGGCAGTTTGGGGATCCAGTTGGGATCAACCCCATCCTTGAAGAGATCAGGTATTATTTTATGGTTCTACTATCTATCTATCTTTTTAAGAGACTATAGAGTCTTTTTGTGATTTTACTGACTGTTTCCTATTGAAGGAGGAAAATGTTTATTGTGATACCTTGTCAGCTTAGGGAAATTAACATGTAATCATATGCTAAGGGTATCAACTTCATAGTTTAAGAACTACTTCAGATCAGCTGGAAGTACTTTTATAGAAGGTAGCTCCTTCACCTAAAAGCTTGAATTCCCAGCACTTGAAGAAAGCAAATCTACGTTAAGCAGGAAATAGGATGGAATTGGATATTTCTAGCTTTGCAACACTTTGGAACATACCTGGCTAACATCAGTGGTAGGGTGTAGGTTAATGCCTTACTTTTACTTTACCTTGACTTCCCAAAGTGGAAAAGCTCCAGATGATTCCCATTTAGAAGCAGGAATTTCTACAGAAAATTTCTAGGTCATTAGTGGAAAATGTTGAGTAGATCTACTGAAAAGTCTACATGTAGCAGCATATACTAATCTCTGTAATCACTGATTAGAAAACTAGTTGGAAATGTCATCTTTTCTCCCACTTCTGTATAACCCTATGCACACTCTTAGCACTTAATATAGAGTAAATGACTGTAATTTCATCTCCTCTGCACCCCTGAGGAAAAACTTGCTGGCTTAATTATTTTTATACAGTCATTGTCCCAGTTTTTATCCACTTAATTTCATTTTTTTTTCTGTTTTAAATGACAAAAGAGAAATAATTCTTATGTCTTATTACTTTGAAGGCATTGCATCTCTGTCATTTAGTAAACACCTGCCATACTAAACAGTCCCATTAGAGATCATAAAAGTATCTGAGAAGCTGTCTCATGCTTTATTCTGTAGCTTATTGCTATACGTTCCCTTCCATATATGTTCTTGTTTGTACTGATCAGTGGGTTCATTGTCTGTGATACTATAAATACATCTTTCAGCCCCTATACATCTAGTTGGAAGACTTCCTAGAGCAATATTCGATCCTCAAATCTTCATGAATAAGAAGCTGAATTGGCCATATCTGTGAAAACTGTGTGTTGGAAAGTGCAAGCCATTTACATTGAGATATTTTATTTACTTTGGCATTTTATCATAGGTTATTTTTGCTGAGGAGTTCATTAAATGAGCTTGACTGGATAATATGAAGATTCTTGGCACCACATTTTCTTATTAGTTCTCAAGATCTGACAACTGGGATTAAACTCAAAGTAAATTAAAAAAAGACAATTGCAGTATTATCAGTGTTATTAAATATAGGATACTGTTTATGATACTGTGCCAAATATTGTTACTTTGTTCAGTTCTATTTTCTGAACTGTAATACCAGGATCTGAAAGAAATGGGGAGCTTGTGTTTTAAGAATATGGAATAATCTAGGCTGTGTCTTGTAAATCCCCCAAATGCTGCTCCTAGCATTAAGTCCACTGATATTATTGAACCTATGAAATAGCAAAACGCCCATGCTGGCACTCCTCCTTTCTGTCATTTGCACGTTATTGAACTTCTGAAGTGAGATGGTGCTTTAGGTGAGAGAGGGAACCACAGTACCTCTGGATGAATAAGTGGATGAGTAAGAAGAAAATGGCCAAATATCTGAGAGATGGAAAATTAGATTTGAAGGATGTAAACTACTTCACTTTTTATTTAGGGGATTTGCATATTGCAGAGCCTTTGTTATTGACTTTGTGGCTCAGAATTTACTCATTAATCTTAACATTTAATCTTAACACCCTGAAAAAAAAAATCAAATGCATAATTATTTTGTTTTATTGATAATTTCTTTGACTATTAAGAATATCTTTTTTTAAAAAAACTGAATGTTTCTTACATCAGCTTTCAGATCTTGTTGGATCTCATATGCTCATTGATTCAACACACATTTATGTACTTGATATATTAAAAGCTTATTCAGTTTAGACATTGCAATCCCTACTTTAGGGACATCACTCAGAGCATTTTTGCGTATATAATGTATATAGGTCCTGTAGTTGTAAGCTTCTGTCTTTTTTAATCAGAAGTCTTGGGAAAGTCTTTTATGTCTAAACTGTTTACACTTGTACTAATGTCTAAAAAATTAATCTTTCTTCTATTAAAATAAATATGACATAAATGTGGTTAAGTACACATCCGGGAAAACAACTTTGAGTGAAAGAAGGTAAATCATTCTGTGGTTAAAAGCAAATATTTCAGTGTTGTTGATTTTAAACATTTGTCTTGTTCTCTCTCCCTCTCTTTTTTAATTTAGAAATTAGTTCTTCCCAAAGGTAGATGGTTTCATTACATTTGCCTGAATAGCCAGACTAATTTAATTTCATGCCATATTTAGCAACTTATGTTGCTAAAAATAATTATGATAAAGTTATAACAATTATGCTATGTTTTGGCAGTCTTAAAGTCACACATATATACAGAATCAAATCAAATTGAATTGAATTGATTTGAATTGAACTGAATTGAATTGAATATGTCAGTTCTAAGGGACCTATAAAGACCATTGAATCTGACTGCCTGATCACTTCAAGGCTACCCAAAAGTTAAAACATATTACTGAGGGCATTGTCCAAATGCCTCTTGAACACTGGCAGGCTTGGGGCATCAACCACCCCTCTAGGAAACCTGTTCCAGTGTTTGACCACCCTCACAGTAAAGGTTTTCCTCATGCCCAGTATGAACCTCCCTGGGTTCACCTTTGTGCTGTTCCCATGCATCTTGCCACCGGTTCCTTGGGAGAAGACTGGCACCTCCCTCTGTGCTTCCCCTCCTCAGGAAGCTGTAGGGAGCAATGAGGTTGCCTCGGGCCTCCTTTTCTCCAGACCAAGTGACCCAGGTGTCCTCAGCCTCTCTTCATAGGACATGTCTTTCAGCCCTTTTATCAGTTTTGTTGCCCTGCTCTGGATGCTTTCAAGTACCTTAATGTCCTTTATTATTGTGTAGCCAAGACCTTTACACAATAGTCAAAGTGAGGCCAAAGCAGGAGAATCACCTCTTTTGATGGTCTGGATACACTGTGTTTAATGCACCCCGAAATGTGTTTTGCCCTCTTGGCTGCCAGAGCACACCACTGACTCATGCTGAGCCCAATGCCAACCAGCACCCCCTTTTCTTCAGAGCTGCTCTCCAGCCACTCATTTCCCAGTCTGTACCTGTGTCTGGCTTCACTCCATCCCAGGTGCAGAACCAGGCATTTTCTTTTGTTGAATTTCATGCCGTTTCTGATTGTCCAATGCTCCAATCTATCTTGACACCTCTTCAGGCCTCTTGACCCTCCAGGGAGTCAACAACACCTCCCATTTTAGTGTCATCAATGAACTTGCATTCGACTCCTGCATCCAGATCATTGTTAAAAATGTTGAACAGAACTGGTCCTAGAACTGATCCCTGAAGAACACTGCTAGTGACTGGTCACCAGCCATACTTATGTATATATAATGCCCTGTATAGTTAATTCTTTAATGGAGTTCAGTGTCCTTGTTGTGCACCAGGACATTCACTGTGTCTCCGATTCAATGTCCACTGTGATCTGTGCATTTCCTTCACCGAGATTTGGTTTGTGAAATGTCTTAAATTTTCACAACTTGATCCTGCACTGGGGCTTTATATACATGACTAAAAATGCTTGCAATCATAAACACTGATGAAGGACTAATACTTCAAGCAATAGAATAAAATTTAAGCAAAACACAATGGTTATATTTTACCAAGTGAGAGTAAAAGCAATTGATTCTTTCTGTTGTTTTGATAGTACAAGAAAAAGATGTAAGAAAGAAAAAAATTCATAGACATGTCCTTCCCAAATAGACAACTAATACATTATATACATTTGTTGGATTATCTTTTTGCCTTTAAAAAATATCCCATGAGCTGTGTGTACATGGGTTACTTGTAGTGAATGTTACCTCATACTCCCAGTCATTCTTCTGCCTATTATTTCTGGACATTATCTGAGATTGCAGATAAATTAAAGTCTTGTATTGAAGGAACAGTATATTAAGGGGGACGTGCTTACTAAATGTTGTATATGTGAAAGCAAAGCAAAGTCTCATAAAACATCAGATTTCTCTGTGTTGCTCATCTTTAGATCTGTAGATGCTTTGTTGCTTGATTACGGATCATTGCAGTAGTTAAAATAACTCTTGGACAAATAGGTTTTCCTTTTTTTTTTTTATTTCCCTTAAAAAGAAAAAAGAAAGAGCTGAAAGTAAGATTTTTTTATTATTATTTTTATTTTTTCAAGAATTTAGGTGTAGTTTCTTTAGCAAAATTGTTCTCAGAATAACAGTGTTAAAAATAAACAAACAAACAAACAAACAAAAAACACAGTGTGAAGCCTATTCAGAGAAAGGTGTGTATTTCTGCATCAAGAATGTTGAAAGTTCCTGTCTATATTTTCTGCTTTACTCCCTCTTTTCTCTTCTGTGTAATATGCCATGTAATTTCCAGCCCCTTTATATCTATAATCAGAAAGTACATAACATGTACTTTCTTGGTTGATTGTGTGGAAAAATGTATCAATGTTAAATAGCAATGTGACTAATTTTATTTTGAATTCTTATAAACAAGTAAATTGGATTATGAAGTAGTCTAAAAATAGTTTATAAATAAGATAGGAACTTAAAAATAAGAAATGGAAGACAATTTGAAGACTTGTATCTCATAATATTCAGGTCAATGTTAATTCTAAAAAGGGCTATTGTACTTTTTGAGTTTAGAGTGTCCCATTGTGAGAAACTTTGGTACGCTTCTTCTTTAGATGGCCTGGTTATTACCTCTCAGATGCAATAATTTAAATTAAGGAAATGTCTACATGAGTTTTGTACAGAATGTAAAATACATGGTAGTAAAATGTGCTTTAAAATGCACACTTAACCCACTTGCAAGCAAACGAGGCTTATTGCAATGACACCTCTCCTTCAGCAGCTCCTTGACTGTGCTCTGTGGGCCACCAGTCAGCCTTCTGCAGAACGTTCTGTGGGATGCTCTCTGGAGAGCTCATGGAATTGTGTAGTGTTCGTTCACTCTGTTTCCATTCCTTTAATTGCATGAAAAGAAGTCAAAAACCTGTCAGTACTTTCCCAGTGCAGTCTAGTTTCACTGTAACAAACCCAAGGGAGTCCTGGAGAATTGTTCATCCTAACAGGGTTGTTTTGCAATTTACTGCACTGAAATTGTGAAGAAACATCCAATTTCTAATACCCAGTAATCAGTTGTGCTTTTATGGCAATTACTTCATGCTGTTTAATATTTAAATGATGCTTTAAGAAGAAAATAATGAGGAAATTAAAAAGGAAAAAAAAAATGCACATTCAAAGGCTAAATCCTGCATGCTGTGATAAAGACAGAGAAAATAGAACTTATATGTAGATCAGCTTTCTGTAAGGACACACTCCAGTAGGCCTGATGACCAAGGAGAACATATCTTTCTGCTGTTGAAATCATTGAAATTAGGGGGAGGACATGACTTACTTTTAATGAAGTTAGTCAATGCTTACTTTCTTTGTAAACATAGTCTGTAGCTGTGAAAGGGATGGAACTTGTTTTTTGTTAAAAGAACTGACTGCAGTTGCCATGACCTGTAGAGAAGAGAGCCCACGCTAAATGTTTTCTGATGTCACCTGTTCTACTCCTCATTGCAACATCATATAGTATGTACTAGCAGGGAAAATTCATGGCCCCCATTTAAAGTCAGCCAGACAACATTTATGCCAGAATTCTCTTTAGTTGCTCTTAATCTCAATAGGCTGCTGTAATTGGTTTATTCAGGCAAAACCAAAAAGCATCACTCTTATTTATTTATTTATTTATTTATTCATAATGTCTAGTGATTGTTGCTCCACTTTAATGTAATTTTAGCTAAATTTAATTTCAAACCATCTCAGCTGAATTACTATAATAACATTAAAACCAAAACAAACCTGAAAAAACAGATACACACTCAGATCTTGTTGTGATTGCAATTCAGGAAGGCTAAAACTAGACATAACAGAGCTTGAATTTATTTGAAACAAAGGTATATTTTTTTGAATAAACTAGATGTAGGTATTAAATCCTCAGTATTGATATTGGACATATGCAGACAGGCATCTGCTTTCATTTAATTCAATCACTTTAAAAACATCTTTAAACTTTAGCAGCTTTACATAAATTCATTGTTTTTAATGTCTTTTTTAATATCAACATTTATTATCAAATTATCTGTTAGTTAAAAAGGAATGACATTGTCCTAGTATTTGGCATATTCTAGTTGAGTTACTTCTTCATGTATAACTGTAGATATTTACAGTTTCCATTTGCTAGTTTCAGATGGTTTGTTCAGTACTCTAGCCATGATCCACTGAATTCTCTGGTAGGGAGCCTAGTAGCATCTTGATAGACAAAGAAAATAAAGGCAGTTATTTACTCTGAGCTTTTATGTAGCTACGGTGTCACTGGCCACCCCTCTTTCTTTGGGCACAAAATAGCTGGAGAACTGGCTTAACACTGAGATATAATGTGTAGATGCATATGGCTCTGCTGTTGGGGACCAATGCTTCTGGAAAGCACAAGGTGAGGAAGCAGCAGATCTCCTCCTGCACACAAAGTGCTCCTGTGGGGGTGAATCAATGGGAGCAGCCTCGTGGGGTCATGGCAAACTGAAAAAAGTCAAAGCTGGTCAACAGTAGCTCTAACTTTTGCTAGGACCAGAGTAGTGTTTGCTCAGGAGAAAGAACTAGTTAAATAAAAGTTATCCATTTAGAAATGGCAAAAATACTGTCCCTCCTGGGTCTGTTCTAATTGTGTGCTGAGCTCTTGCTAGAAGCTGTTGGTCCAGCTGTAACCTGCTTTCTTTAGATCCAAAAATTTTAAATCCAAAATTTTTAAATCCAAAATTTTTAAATCCAAAATTTTATATCTTTATATGCCTCTTAGTGCCTTAGACCCTTGAACCCCATGATCAACATAATAGGGAAAGTCCTAAGCAAATTTCTGTTTTGTTTAGATTTAAATATTAGCACATAACAGACAATTAGCAGCAATGTCACTGCTCTGGCTATGCAAAGGGTAAGGAGAATTAATGGTAATGCTAATGAGGTCTGACTGCAAATGTTTAAGGCCCTCTCTGGTTCCACAGCTGCTGCCCTTTGGCTTGGAGAATTTGTGCTAACGTAAAAACTAGTTGAGCAATGGTTTGGTGTTTACAGTTAATACCATAACTGCCAGGTATTTGTAGTAAATCAGTACTGGCTCTATCCAGATACCTGCATGTATTTCTTTAAAACTAGACAAAAGGAACAGTATTGGACAAAAAGAGGCCTTTATGACTTACCATGATTGGTCACGAGTGCAATATGTGCACAGTTTGAGTATCACTTCTGACCACTCTTTAGTTCCTGTTCTGCTTGTTTCTGCATGAAAATAATAAATTTGCACTACCCCTTGTTGCTTGCAGATAGGAATACATATCAAGAAAATTGCAGCAAATGCAGAAGTTTTAGATCTCATGAAGGACTGTGTGATAAATCTAAAGGTGATCATCTATGGCAGTAAATAAAATATACCCCACAGAAATAAATTGATCTAGTCAGCAGCCACTGGCATAGACATACAAAATTCATGACTTTTAGTATTCACATTTATTTTGGTATTTGTTATACTATGATGATACTTGTGATGTTTTCTTGTTCCAGATCACGCAAGAGAACTTTAAACAGTGCAGGTATGATCATGTAACTTTCTAAAATTCATTGGTGATTGATAGAACTGTTTCAGTGTTGCCTCAGGTGTTGCTCAGTGAGATGCTACCTGCATGCTGAAGCACTTCTGTAACAGTAATGGGACAGTAATTATTTGTTTGTGAATATAAGTTTCAGCATAATGACTTGAAATGTACCTTGGTTATTTAATCATTGATAATACTAATAGCATCCAAAGAAAGCAACATTTTACATCTGTTATATATTTAAAATTTATTTGTTCTCTGATAGCTGAAATTATGTAATAAACATTTTATATTTTTTTCCTGATGATTTTTTCTTTGTCTTTTTTTTTTCTTTTTCCTTTTTTATTTTTTTTTTTTTTTGCCTTGTACATCATTTTGAATTTTAACACATTATTTCTTTATGGCTTTGCAAACAAGTACTGATTTATAGAGACAGAAACTTGTCAAATATATAATACATATGCTATTTTAGCTAAAATATCTGTTATGTAACTTATCCTAGGTCATTCTGCTTAATCACGTGTTATTTTATACATCGTTGTACTCTGCAGTTGTCATAGAAATTCTGCAAAATTTTCCGAGGTAATAAGAAAATTTTTACCTATGTGAAGATATTTAAACAATATAATTCTCAATATGACTTAGACATAAAATACCCAGCTATTGTTTTCCAATATATATTTTTTTCTCCATGAATGTAGGGAAAAAAAAAGAAAAAAAGATATAATCCCCATTTAAAATGTTTACATGTAGCAATGTTTACCATTGATACAGTGAAATCTAGAATAGTCTTGCAACTTAGATTTTAGTTACGTAATCTCCCTTTAGACATGCTGCTTTCTAAGAATAAATTAAATACAATTCTATAATACAATTACTTCTTCAATGTCTTGAAAATCATTGATCCTGCTTCTCTTTAATCTCTAAAAGTGCCTATGATTTAAAGAGCAGACTCATGTCTCAGTTTTATATATCTCACTGATCACATTTATATATCAGTTTTATATATCACACTGATCACACTGATCACTTAAACTAGGGTTTAAGATGAGATCTCTCTGATCAAATGTAGGCACCTCATTATGGGCAGGAGGAATAATTTGTCAGGTTCTGCTGGCTGAACTCTTCATGAACACAATGGATGAGAACTAGCTCTTATGAAGACATAAATTATAGACAGCTAAAATAAAGTAAGATTAATCTTACCTGCCATCCTTCACCCTCTCAACAGGCTGAGAATTAAAATCTCTTTGTGTAATGATCATCATTCAACATTCAGCCATCCACCAAGGACTGCATATTTTACCAGTCATTGTAGTATAAACAGCTCATGTTTCAGAGGACAAAGATACTGCCTTAAAAATGTAGTTTTGTAAGAATGTGCAGTTCACAATTTTTGTTTATTTATTTTTTTCCACAGTTCATCATGCTGGATTTCAAAACATGCAGCTGTATTTGTCTGGGAAGGGTCTGTTACTGATTGTAAGGAGACACTTTGACGATGCTTGTTTAAACTAAATATTTATGTGAGTTTATAACAGTTGTGAAGATATTTAAACAATATAATTCTCAATATGACTTAGACATAAAATACACTTGGAAGGAAGAAATAACTGATTTTGCTCTAAAGTTAGGACTATGCTGTCAGCTGGTTAGTCTCTAGGAATGTCAGAAACTAAAGCAGCGCAAAACAAAAGAATAAAGTTGTTAGCAATCTTGTCTCATGAACTCTTTCTGTGTGTCTCTCTCTGTCTCTCTGTCTCTCCAAAGATAAACCTAGGATTTCTGGAGCTGCTTCTTCTGCTGAGAGACCAGTCTTTTGATGATATACATGGAAGAACAGTAGTATTGTGTCAATATTGCCATGTAAAGGCCTCTTTTCGTTGCTGTCGATGGGGGTCATTCATTGTAAACAGGTCTTTTGCTTTGACTATGGAATATTTATTTTAAGCTAAACAAAAAGTGTTCTCTAGTGATTAGGCTGAGTACTTCAGATCTCACTGTGTGGTAGCTTCTGCTGTGTCTTTCTAAGAAGACTACTGATTTACAAGAATTTCAGCAGAATTTGTTTCTAACTTCAACACAGTCACAGGTGTCTGTGTCACCTTGGCTGAGAGGGGAGCTGTGCCTCAGCTAAACCATGGCAATTGACTGCATGCACTCCAAAAGCACTGTAAATATGCTATGATAATACTGTGATTGCATTATCACACCGCAGTGGAGGTGGCTTCAATGGCTCTTTCACGTCTTGAGAAGTACACACTAGAGAAAAGTGAAGGGATCAGTGAGGCAGCTTGTTCAGCAGCTAGTTTCTAGGGTTTGCCTGTAAATTTAGCCTAAAATAACAGAGCCAGCTGAAGTCCTCTGACTTTTAAAACCAGTCGGTTATGTGCCAGCTTATCAAATAGGTTCCCAAATCACTCCATGCTGTTTGAAAAATAAACATAAAAGACTATATTGAGTAGGAATGACTGGAAATGTGACAGCATCAATGTATCTCAATTGATATAGGACCTGGTGGCAGTGAAGTGAAAAGATATGGAGCAAAGCAAGCTGAAATGCTATTCCAGACTTTGCAAGAGGTTAGGGTTCACAAGGAATGATGAATTGAAATCCAACTGGAAAATTTTATAGTATAAACTGACAGAAATTATGTAATTTTGAAAGCTGCTTTGCTATTGTGTGACTGCAGTATGACTTGCATATGAATGTTCTTGCTTGGTAGCAGCACAACAAAGTTACAGGCCATAAGGAGCAGAGACTGGGCAGAGACTGTGCTATTATGCAACCTGAAAGTATAAAAGGTAGAAATAAAATATTTATGTTATCTTATGACAACATACTCTTTAGCCTAGGCTTTCTGAATTGGCACAATTAGATCTCAACAACTTGCAGATCAATATGGTAATGGCTAACACGTCATTGACAGCAATGACGTGAAGGAAAAGGTGATGGTACCTAATATTGTGATTAACTTGCTGATCATCGTATTTTGATGTCTCTTTTCCTTTCCTTAGGCAATTTCTTTGAAGAGTCATGTACTAGAAGAAGAGGGGTTAATATGGAAATCAGAGAGAGCTGAGATTGTATCAAGAAGACAGTACAGGTTGAGGGGATTTTTGCACAGGGGAAGCATCTGTAGACAAGATGCAACAACCACTGGATAAGCAAAGACCTGAAAGGTATCACTCTTTCTAATTATCATAAGCATGACAATCACCAAGATCATACATCATAAGAATGACTACTGGCCTTGAGAGTTACAGAGTAAGATTTAATGCTCATCAGGATACTTATGGCCTCATTGAGTAAAAAGCCATCTAAATTTATAAGAGCAACACTGGGCTCAGGTTGATGTAAGGTTTGATGAAAGTCAGGACGTGGTTTTGTGGACTTGGTGCCACATGGACATGGTCAGAGCACTGGAAAGGGAAGCCTAACACCATGTTTTTGGAATCTGAGGAACACAGATTATAAGGCTAAAAATCCATGTGTCTGGAGAAGTATGATAGAAAAGAGAAATAATGAAAAACTTCACAGTTTTGTGAGATCTTAAATAGATTTCTTCCTTCTCTCTAAACATTTTCTTTTTTTTTCTCCCCCCTCCCCCAATCTATCTATCTATCTATCTATCTATCTATCTATCTATCTATCTATC
>NC_048893.1:32773218-32809181 GCF_011077185.1 Oxyura jamaicensis
ATCTATCTATCTATCTATCTATCTATCTATCTATCTATCTATCTATCTATAATTTATTTATTTTAAGGAAGCACCTTTTATGAATTTAGAGGAAAAAGAATTTTAAGGAAGGTTTGAATTCTTTTTTGTTTGTTTGTTTGTTTGCATATTTATTTTACTGGTTATGTTTTTGACTTTATACTAGGTGGTCTGTAAAAATGTTATTATGTAATATTAATAATAATTATATTTAATAATTATATTATAATATAATGTTATATAATGCTAATTTATTTGTATTGCCTAAAAAGCCAATAAAAGTATAAAAATATATATAAAAGTATAAAAGGTAGAAATAAAATATTTGTGTTAATATTTATGTTATCGTATGATAACATACTCTTTAACCTAGCTTTCTAAATTGGCACAATTAGATCTCAACAACTTGCAGATCAATACGGCAATGGTTAACACGTCATTGACAGCAATGAGAATGGAAAAGGTGATGATACCTAATATCATGATTTACTTGCTGATCTTATAATACCTATTATAGTATCTTAAACTTATAGTATCTATTCCTCTTTTCCAGTCCTAGTTAATCTCTTCCTTTTAACTATAATACTACAGTCTATCAAATTGAATGCAAGTAAAGAGAGATTCTCTAAACATAACAGAGTTAAATCACAACAAATCGTTTTGGGTTTAGTAGCAAAAGGCTTCGAGGGCGATGAAGATGGTGAAGGGCCTGGAGGGGATGACATATGAAGAGCAGCTGAGGTCACTGGGCCTGTTCAGCCTAGAGAAGAGGAGGCTGAGGGGGGACCTCATCGCGGTCTACAACTTCCTTGCGAGGGGAAGTGGAGAGGCGGGTGACCTATTCTCCATAACACCAGTGATAGGACCCGCGGGAATGGGATGAAGCTGAGGCAGGGGAAGTTCAGACTAGATATCAAGAGGAGATTTTTCACTGAGAGGGTGGTTGCGCACTGGAACAGGCTCCCCAGTGAAGTAGTCACTGCACCAAGCCTGTATGAATTTAAGAAACATTTGGATTGTGCACTAAGTCACATGGTCTAAACTTTTGGGTAGACCTGTGCGGTGCAAGGAGTTGAACTTGATGATCTTTATGGGTCCCTTCCAACTCGGAATATTTTATGATTCTATGATTCTATGAAAGCAATTCCCAACTACTGCAGAGGTGAATTTAAGAAGCGTAAGTCAGTTAAAATCAGCACTTTCTGAAAAGAATTTATTCTCCTCACGTACTTTCAGAGTTATGTAAGGAATAGCAGTGCATGAAATCAACAGAGCCAGTCCTGTAATCCTTGTGAAGAAGAAACATTAATCTCCAGTGATGTAAGGTATGTCTGCAAGCCTGATAAGGTCTTTCTGCAAGTTAGTTCCTGCCGAAGGGCCCTGTGATTCTGTTAAATTGCTAATCAGTCCAAAGCAACCCATCTGAAGAGGCAAATTGTGCTAGTGTGGGTTTGCCACCCTATGGCTGACCACACAGCTGCTTTTGATCCTCTTGGAATATGGTCAAACCTGCTTGCTCTATATTATATGGGTGCATCTATGGTGAAACATACTTTTTGCAAAGTGCGTATAAAAGCACTTCAGTGTAAAATAGGCCAAACACAGTCTTTGAGTAGGTCTGAAGTCCATTGAGGTTATTCCATTGAACAACTAAGTTAAATTTAGTTCTCTTTCTTTTTAGCAACTCAGCAAAATTCCCTGCAAGCAAATGATGGCACACTGTCCAAGCCTCTTAGCTAAAGCAAGGATAATAGCCTTGCTGTTTCCGTGTAGCTGTTCATTATTGCAAATGCTCAAATTGTATTTTTGTGCACAATAATTGAACTGAAACATCAAAAACAAAACAAAACAAAACAAAACAAAAAAACTGTTAGGGCTGTGTGTGCTTGCATTGGGGTTGTAGTTGTTATTTCAGTGGGTCTGGAGAGGACAGTGAAACAGTAAAGCAGGCTTTACAAACCATGTAGGAGCAACACCATTTCTGCCACTGAGCTTTATATTTTAACATTGCTGCAACTGGTTTCTAAGGGGAAGAAATGTAAGAGGCACAATAAATACTGGAGTGGTAGGAAACCAAAAGCAAGCAAGGACTAAAACTTGTGCAGCTGTAGGCTTGCTATTACTCTAGGGGAGCAAAGGGCTGGTTCAAACATATCATGGCTGTGCTTTATGCAGAAAAAGACAACTTGCTTTCTCAAAATGGTGAAAGCTCATAGTGTAAACACAGCCCATGGTGTGTGTATATCCGTATGAAGCTTTCTTTACAGTGCAGTGCCAGAACTTACTCCCTCGCTAAGCTACAGAATGTACAGATACAGGACAGTAGCTGAGGTGGCAAATTAGAGTTAGTCTGGATATCTCTACATTGGGTTGTTTTGGTGACATTTGTGTTAGTAAATTAAAGAGGACAAGGTATGCTCTCTGGTCAAGTGGACAAGTGTCCATGGCATAATTGATGTTTCTTGCTATAGCCTTAGTGACTTACTTCCATCTTTATCCTATACACTGAGTTAAAAGGAACCAAGGTAAAGCTGAAATGTAAATACAACTATCTGTCTAGATACCTGTCTGTACTGCTGCTGGTGTAGTGGTGGCTCTGTATAGCTGAATACCGGAGAACTGCCTACTGAAGACATTAGCTCATTTGGCTTCATGAACCTCTTCATGACCTTCAAGCCAAACGTGGTTAAGTGTTTTGCTGGATGGGGGCCTCCTTTATCCAGAAGAAATACTGTTTTCAGGGCAATGGGACATTCATTTTCTCATCTCTCCTTTAACCTTTCTTTTCTGCTGTTGCCTATAATAGATGCACAGTCCTACTTCACTTTCCTACCTTATTACTGCAGTTGACATCTCCATCTTACCTCTCTCAACATACTCCAACATACTCTCATCTTATTTTTTTTTATGTTTTATTATTATTATTTTTTTTAATTTCAGCCTTTCCTATACATTCAAATCCACCCTACATCAGATTTTTTCTTCAGACTGGCCTGTGAAAGACTCACCATATCCATCCTAGATTTCTCTAACTATTTTGCATGTTTGTGTGAAGTACTTTGTGATAATGGCTGTTTCATAGACTGTTTCTTCATACTAAATCCAGAAAGTTAAAGAGGTTGTTACAGAAGAAATAGAAAGAATAGAAATAGGTGAAATCCTATCTTCAATCAGTCCTTTTTGAGGTACCTAAAAAGGGTGAATATTTGGAAATTTTTAATTTTATTTATTTATTGTTAGTTAACTGTCACATAGTAGGACTTAGAGACTGTAGAATGAGGAAACTTCATTTATACTGTGGTACATGGTTGAGCCGATCCAAAGAGACATACTTTGACAGAGTGTTTTATATATATATATATATATATATATGTATGTATAATTTATAATTTGGGCTATTCTGTTATTTCCCACACACCTGGATCATGTCTGAGTAGACATGCACTTAAAGAAATGCATTTCTGATACTACTGTCTCTAGAGAGAGCACCCGTAGAATTTCTTCAAATTTGTATATAATGAAAAATAGATGCAAGTGGACAAGGTCTCTACCTCCACATAGATATGTTGCACAACCTTGAGAATGCATCTTCCAAATTGTTCTAAATATGGGTAGAAGAAAACCTGGTGATATTCAGCAAAACACAAGATTTCATGATGTACAATTTAATACTGTACTAAACATTGAACTGAAAGAAACATAATGATTAGAAACAGAAAATATCTAGTCTTTTAATCCTATCTGTTAAATACAAATGTTTTTAAATGACACTGTATTTATCTTAATGATTTAATATCTGTCTTAGATGGCAATCAGACAATTTAAGCTAATTGAAAAACAAAAATGTACTGCTTATCCTGTTTGGAAAAACTACTATAGAATGTAATGGGAGAAAGACAGGACCTTATTTAGGTTATAAAATGCAATGAATGATTTCTGACATATAGAAGATGATGTGCTTTCCAGTAAAAGAATAATAAGAAGTATGGCTAATCTTTCACTATTTAATGAATTGATTTATTTCTTTAAATTGTTAGAAAGTGCATGGGCATCATTTCATTACTCTGCTGTTTAAATGAAACATCTAGATCCTTAGGGCAGGCTCTGTCTTCCAGTGATATATATATATAAAGGTTGGTCCTCTGGACTTGGACTGCAATTTCTAGGCATGCTGCAAATTATAAACATCTACGAGAAAATGCTTCTTATAGAAGCTGTTTGGCTCTGAATCAAGAATGAATAAGTCACTTCTAAAGATTCTGGCAAATAAATTGGAACTCCAGTTGCCTCTTGTACACATGCTCAGCTTCCAGTAATCTGCTAATTACTCTTAAAATTAGCACAGTCTGCAGCCTGCAGGAAAATATGCAGTAAATCTTCAGTCACATGAACTTTTGAACCCAGACTTTTAATAAATATAATGAGATGGTCACTTAATAAAGACTTTAATCAGAATTTTAGTGTGCTTCATTCTGTACTAAAATGCAGAGAGAATTTACAAATAAGGAAACCAAATTGTATCTAATGAATTGGGAATAAAATATGGCTGATTATTCCGACTTCAAATAGCTGGAATAGAGCTGTGAGAGAACACCCCTTACTAAAAATCCTTAAATCCCCTTATATTCTTCCTTGAAAAAGTTGAACTTCTATTTCTGAAGAAACCCTTTGAAGTCTATTAGGCAACTCCATCTTATTCCAAAAATTAACTCCAAGAAAACTGCTGACAAGACATCCAATCACCCTCTTAGAAAGAATCAAATGCACATTTTCAAGAGGGAAAAATACACAGGAGCTTTTTCTTTCATAAGCTGAGGGAAACGGGAAAACTGCAAATTAGTTCTGTATGGACTGCCATGCCACAATCTTTGATTTTTTTCTTGTAGTACCCTACCAGGATGATTCAATTTTGAAAAGCTTTGACATGACACTTCTGTTTGTACTCACATTTTTGTTGGGGTACACCTGCATTATGCCCTGCATTATGCCCCATCCCCTTCCCTTTTCCCTCATTCAGTGTTCCTGCTTAGTCTGGATCTGTAGTACTATGCTGTGGGGAAAGAGGCATCTGGTGCTGAAGTTCTGCTAATAGAGATCTAAACCCAACCCAGATCTTTTGTACATGGTAGTAGAAAATCAGGCTGATTCCCTGGGCACTCACACTCTCAACATTTTAGCCTGGTAAACATTTATCTAGTGTTCAGTATTTTAAAGGAAAACAAACAAACAAACAAACAAACAAAACAACAGAAAGCATTTTAAATATTGGGAATTCAAAATCTTGTGCATGGTATCTACCATGTTTGGATCTTGAGCCTGTTTCAGCTGGTTGGTATGATTCCAATCAAAACAATTTGTGAGTAGAATCAACCTTTGGCAAGGTTTCAACTATTTGAAGATTTAGCTAGCTGGAACTCTATTTTTACAGCTGTTTCCATATTAATTTATGGATTTGAAGTAAACCCCTTTTTGGTGTATAAGCAATGTTCAAAATGACATCTTTTGAACCCAAGTTCAGAGTTTCAGCTAGTCTTGAGCAATGCATCTTCTTCAACTCTGTACAGTTAGTATGTATAATTTTACAGAAGCAGCCATCTAAAATGTAAACCATGTCTGTGTTATCATGGCAGTAATCATTTGATCAACACTGGTGTTTTGAAAGCTTTCTAGACTTTTTCTCAAGCTATGAATACCGAAAGGATTCCTGCTTTTCCTTTTCTAAAATACAGTTTAAAAATTATTATGTTGGATTTTTTCCTCTGTTCAGCCACATATTAAAAGTATTTTTCATCAGTTCTGCTACTGTTCACTTTAGAATTAAACCTGACATTACAAACACTGAATGTACTTGTGTTAGTAGAAGTCGACCTTTTAAGCTTTCATTTTTCAAAGTGTCTGCTTGTCAAAAAAAAGAAAGAAGGCGGGGGGGGAGGGGGAGGGGGGGCGAAGGACCACATATTGTATGGTAACAAACAAAAAAGCAGCACAAAAGATTTTTCTTTTGAAACCTGGCATGTACTCCAAAATAGTTCTGCCATGGGAACATTTAATTAATCTCAGCAGCTTCCACTTTTCCCAGTTGGGTACTGTCCTGTCACTTCTCCTGGTAATTGCAAATTCAAAGCTGTTTTACATACAATAATGGGTGAGTGAGTTGGTGTTCCTGCTCGTTTTGCTAAGCTGCAGAAGCATATTCTCAAGTATATTGCACATTACTGGAGAGTGCATTTACCCAAGGGAAAATATGCCCCAAAATAATTTACGATCAGCCCAATTCTAGCAAAATGCAAGGAACATGTTGTCCTCTATGGAGCAGTGACGCAGTTTCACTGATATAAAATTAGATGAGGCTGAGACTGGGTGCTCTGAACGGCTGCACGATGGACACGTGGCTTTGAGTCCTGCACTGGGTTTGTGTTTTCTTTGGGTGCATTTAGCACAGCTGTGGGGCCCATCACACACACATGGGTTAGCAATGCCTGCTTCTGCAGATTTCTTATCAAAAGCAGTGGGAGGTTCATGACTTGAACACACACAGAATGTGCCCCATAGGTCATTTGATTGAATTGGGTAATGGTCTGATTTTGGGGGTGAGGGGGAGAGAAGAGAGGTAGAGAGAAAAAAAAAAAAAAAAAGAAAGAAAGAAAGAAAGGGAGAGAGATGAAGACAATCTTCCTCTGATACTTTCAATTTTCCTCTGATACTTCCCTGCCTTCAGCAGGGAAGATGGGGCTACTTATCGCCTGTCTTTCAACTCTTTAAAACTGACCTCTCTGAATTCTTATATACAGTCAGGATTTAGACAAGAAATTAAACTATAAAGATATAATTACTGGGGAACAGTGTGTGTATATACATATATATATAATCATAGATACTTGTATATAGACTCCCTATATAATACTTTTATATACAACTATAAAATAAAAGGCAGACTTCACTAGTAAAAGAGAAGTGTCAAATATTTCCAGGGTTCTTCCACTACTGAAGCTACTGCAAAGCAGTATACTGCTACAGAAAAGCAGGATAATTAAAGTGTTAATTATTGGGTTAATCTACCCTGAACTGCCTACTGGAGTGCGGTGTTGAGGCTTGACCATGGATGACCACTTGAAAAACATTACTGGAGTGTGAGAGCTGACCTAGCTACCTCAATCTCAGGTCTTCAGTTGTAATGATTTTTTTATTCAATTTAAAACATAAAAGAAACCCTCAAGTATGCTTAATTACACTTTCTTATAACACAAGAACCAGCTCTTTTCAGTTCTTTTAATTAAGAGATACTTAAGGAAGCAGAAGCCAATAATTTTATGTGTGTGCTGGGCCTGGTCTCAGAAACTGGAGCTATCAGCTGCCCACTGTAAAGAACTCCCTGCTTTCTATTGCTTTCCAAACTTTCATTGTAAGGGCTGAAAGAAAGGCAGGAGCTTGCCTTAGGCTTCAATTATTATTTTTACTGTAGCATCCCCAATAGCATTTGTACACATCATAATGTTATCTTTAGCAGTGCAGTTACTTGTTCTTCTCTTCAATGCACATCTTTGGACAGGACTTTTGTGGCACAGGAGTGGGAGGAGAAAGGTGACACCACACCACTGTCCTTCACCTGTCTTGGGACTCGTGTTGGTGTTCCCAGCCTTGCCCTGTTGTTTTCTCCATGGAACTAGGAAGAAGTGATTGCTCTGCATGGGGTAACCAGGGGTTCTGCCAACAACCCAGCTCAGGAATACAGATTCTTCACAATGGTTGTAAAGTCTTTGGGTCAAACCCTCTTGTTTCTAAGGTAACCAACATCAACTTCAGGGGGCTACACAAAGGATGAGGAGCCACTGCCAGAGGGGAGCAAGGGGAGACGGTATCTGGTGTAAAGGAATATATAATTATAGCTTGCTTGTACTTGCTTCCAAAAAAAGTATATTAACACATGATCAATGCTGACCAGCAGAATACATCCGCCTCGAAAACTGTGCATTGAAAGCTGTGCGTTGACTGTTGATGTTGTAAAATTCTGTGTAATACACAGTGCATAAAAAATCACCATTTGTAATAAAATACAGTAGAAAATAAAATACAGACGCAGACTTAAACATACTTCTTTTCAAAATCTGAAAAAAAAAAAATCTTTCTTAATGCATTTTTTTCCCTCTTCTGCTTTCCACCTACTAATTTTCCACCATCAAAATGACAGTTTGGGGCAAAATGTTGGGTTCACAGAAACTAGCTTTGCATTTATAAACTTCAACCCACGAAAACACCTCTGAGACTTTGCATTTATGCCCTGTAGAAAAATGGGATTTATCTTTTTTTGCCTTTTAGAGTAACAATGATAAATTTTTACTTCTTTTCAGAAGATGTGCCTTCAATACAACTGTTTTGGGCTATTACAGGAGTGAAATAGTGCATCCTGGCTAAAGGAGTCACAGAGTCTTCTAGGTTGGAAGAGACCTCAAGATCATCAAGTCCAACCTCTGACCTAACACTAACAGTCCCCACTAAACCATATCCCTAAGCTCTACATCTAAACGTCTTTTGAAGACTTCCAGGGATGGTGACTCCACCACTTCCCCGGGTAGCCCGTTCCAGTGTCTAACAACCCTTTCGGTAAAGAAGTTCTTCCTAACATCCAACCTAAACCTCCCCTGGTGCAACTTAAGCCCATTCCCCCTCATCCTGTCACCAGGCACGTGGGAGAACAGACCAACCCCCACCTCGCTACAGCCTCCCTTCAGGTACCTGTAGAGAGCGATAAGGTCACCCCTGAGCCTCCTTTTCTCCAGGCTGAACAAGCCCAGCTCCCTCAGCCGCTCCTCGTAAGACTTGTTCTCCAGGCCCCTCACCAGCTTCGTAGCCCTTCTCTGGACTCGCTCAAGCACCTCCATGTCCTTCTTGTAGCGAGGGGCCCAAAACTGAACACAGTACTTGAGGTGCGGCCTCACCAGAGCCGAGTACAGGGGGACGATCACCTCCCTGGCCCTGCTGGCCACACTGTTTCTTATACAGGCCAGGATGCTGCTGGCCTTCCTGGCCACCTGAGCACACTGCTGGCTCATATTCAGCCGACTATCAACCATCACTCCCAGGTCCTTCTCTGCCTGGCAGAAGGAGAGATGGTCTTCATGATGCAAGAGCCCTCCCTGATTTTATCAGGAAAAATAAAAATAAAAAAAAATATCTAATTGTGGTGAAATCACTGCCAGTGTGAAGTTCATTTGGATAGATTAATTGATCTGGATTCTGACCCTAATAATGGAAAAGTCACCCAAACTTTGTCATTGTTCTTGAATGAAAAGTATGCTGATCCAGTCCATGAGAAAACATAAGAGAAAATGACTGAAGAAAAGTAAGACCAGCTACACTGTTCTGTTTCTAGAGATGTGAATAGTTATGGGGAGGGAAAGGACTAACACAGCTTCACCTCCTACCTCCCTGTGCTGCAGGGTTTCTCCTCCAGGCATCTCAGCACATGGCCACTCCAGCTCTGAAAAGTGAATGTAAATAAGGTAAATGCTAAACAACTGAGGAAGGGGGCTTTAAAAACAAAACTTAAAGCTGTGGGTCTAAAAGTGTATGAGTAGCTTTTCATTAAAATAAATAAATAAATAAATATACTTTTTTTTTCTTCCTTTTTTTTTTCTTTTTTTTAGTGTGGCATGTTATTTGCCACTGCTGATGCAGGCCCCTGCAAGTGGCATTTTGGGGATCCAGCTGGGATCAACCCCATCCCTGGAGAGATCAGGTGTTATTTTATGGTTCTGCCAAGAAAAATGTTTTCAATAACAGCCTGGCCTCTGTGGGAACCTTACCGGCAGGGGCTGTCATGAAGATATTTAGATATTGTGCATTTCATCCCCATCATGTTCATGATCTCCTTGTTGATTTGCCTTAGGCTGGTCTCTCTCTTGCAAAAGGCACCTGTTTTCTTTCCTTTCAGTGCTTTCCAATTTGTTTCTGCTTGAAAATACTAGTCTATATTTTAGAGCAAAGTGAATAGCTGTGAATAGCTTTGCTGGAAGAAAAAATATTTTTTTTGATTTGTACTTGACCTAAAATAAACTGTTTTATTTTACTCTGGAAATATATATATTCTAAAGTGTAGTGCCTTTATTTATTTATTTATTTATTAAAGTAAATTCTGAAGGTTTAAAAAAGTGAGAATGATTTTTTTTGTGTGTGTGATAGTCTTTCTCTCTTTTCAAAACTATTCAGTAATTCAACATGAACTTGCACATACTATAATTAATTAAAATCTTCATTTCTGATGAACAGAGGATATGTCCAAAGAACGTGACATCCTTCCATATGAAGAATTCATGTCAGAGAGCCTGACTTGATATATTGTTCTTTTTGATTGTCATGGTGTCTGATAACTTTGGCTAGGATTCTTTCCACTCGCCCGAAGGGATATAAAATGTATTGGGCTTTTGGGCCTCGAGTTACTTTACATGCCAGACCTTCTGGTGTGATAGCATGCCATACTCCAGAGCACATGCCTATTCTTTACTGATTTTCTTAGTGGGAATATTGGCTAATGGTAAAAAACTTTTGACCGGGGGGAGGGGGGGGGGGGGGGGGTTGCAACTTTAGACACTATTCCTAATTGCTTTATTTTCTTTGTGCTTATATTCTGTAGATTTTCTGGATATTCAGATTTTCTACAGGACTTTGAATAGTTATAACTTCCAAAAAGGTCAAGTAAATATCGGATTTGCTTGTTTCCCTGTGTTTTTATTTTATTAATTTTAATTTTTATTTTTTTCCAAACCACAGCTGCACATTAACTTGGGGACTGTTCTATTTTTTTTAGCAGCCAGTAGCACAGCTGTGCCCTGGAGAGCATTTAGCAAATACAGATTACCAGACAGCTCTAAATTAGTTCCTCGTGTATCACAATCCCTTTCTCAGGTTGAAATGCCCCATTATTAAGTGGGACTATATTCTATTCAGATTTAGTGTTTACCTTTAGAAGTAATGAATAACAAAGATAGTGTGGATTCAACAAATTATTGGTACAATCCTATTATGTAAAGTGTCTATCCTTTACATTTTTCTGAGGTCAAACCATGCGGACATTTACAGTGACACTCAAAGCCAGTCTAGCCTTCTCTACTCAGAAGTATGGCTGTCGTGACCAAAATGTTGGTCATTACTTGATGGACATCTATCCAGCTTTGTGTTAGAAAACAGGGTGAGCCCAGACATACATTTCAGACCTGTCATGTAAGACGGATGCTTGTATTATTGTTATTTGGTAGATACTCCATTCCTTGTGACAGGAAGGAGTGCTGGAAAAAAAGCATAGTAGAAAGGGATCTGTAGGCTGAATCTCAGTTCATTCTCCTAGAATTAATTTGGACACTTGTGATGTGAAATCATTTCAATTCATCAGGCTATTTCCTATCTATTATATTATCTATATCAGATTTGAAAAGAACTTCTGTGTCAGCTTTAATATCTGAACATCCTAAGTGTACTGCCTAGAAAACAGTTTATATTTGAGATAATACATTTCAACTGATGAAATCCAAGTGTATTTGCAATAGTATTTTTTCTGTTTCTAGGCATTTGACCTAACCTATTTGATATGTAACATGGAGTTTAATTCTACAAAGATTGAAAACATGATCAAATCATCTTGCAAGCTCAATATCAGTTATTACAATTTTTTAATTAACCACAATCTTGGCAAAATATTTCTTTGCTACTGTACCTGAACTGCAATGGTCCAATGGTTAACCAATTTTAGTTAATTGAGTTTATTTAATTTAAAACTTCAAGTTTTAGGTGTTGTGCTTAGAAACAGTGTAAAAAGATGTCCCTTAAACATTCTGGCTCATCTGATGGAGTTGCCATAAGAATCCTTTAAACACTTCCAAAGTGCACTAGTATTTGCACCTTGGTGCAAATGGAGCAAGACCACAGAGAAGCCCCAGTTATGGGTGTATGAGGAGAAGGACAAGGCTGCTCCTTGCTGAGGCTTTTCTAGAGGTTTTACCCAGCTGGGCAGCTGAGCTCCACCACAACCACTCTCTCACTCCTCCACCTCAAAGGGAAAGGAGGAGAAAATATGATGGAAAGGGCTCAAGGTTTGAGATAAGGACAGGGAGGTCACTCAACAATTGTCATCATGGGCAAAACAGACCTATTACTAACAAGCTAGAGAAGTGAGAAACAAATAAAATAAACTGAAAACACCTTCCCCCATCCTCTCTATTCTACATCCTCCTCCCTGAGTGGCACAGGGGAACAGGGAATGGGGGCTGTGGTCATTCCCTCATGCTTTGTCTCCACTGTTCCTTCACAGTCCCTCTCTGCCCCTGCTCCCCGCGGGGTCCCTCCCACGGGATGCCGTCCTTCCCCAGCTGAGCCTGCGGGGCCTGCCCACAGGCAGCAGCTCTTCAAGCACTGCTCCCACACGGCTCCGTACCACGGGGTCCATCCCCCAGGAGCAAACTGCTCCACCACAGGTCCCCCACAAGTGGCAGCTCCCCCCAGACCCCCTGCTCCTGTGTGGGCTCCCCTCCACAGGCTGCAGCTCCGGCCTGGGGCCTGCTCCTGTGGGGGGTCTCCATGGGTCGCAGCCTCCTCCAGGCCACATCCACCTGCTCCATCGGGGGCTCCTCCGTGGGCTGCAGCGTGGAGATCTGCTCCATGTGGGACCCATGGGCTGCAGGGGGACAGCCTGCTGCACCAGGGGCCTCTCCACAGGCCACAGGGGAACTGCTGCTGTGTGCCTGGAGCACCTCATGCCCTCCTGTTGCACTGACCTGGGGGGTCTGCAGGGTTGGTTCTCACTCCACTCTCCCAGCTGCTGTTGCACAGCAGTTTTCCCTTTCTCAAATCTCTTCTCATGGAGCTGCAAACAACATCACTTATTGGCATGGTTCTGGGCAGCAGCAGGTCCCTTTGAAGCCATCTGGAGCTAGCCCTTATCTAACACAGGGCAGTTGCTGGCTTCTTCTCACAGAGGACACCGCTGCAGCCCCTTGTTACCACAACTTTACCACACACATCCAATACAACTTGGGACATGGCTCAAGGGAGAGAGAACAACAGCTGAGGATGACCATCGTGCAACAATTTCTAGCAGCTGGTTTGCAGGTTCACGTTGCCTTTAATAGCCACCTGTACTGAATCAACTCAGATTAATACTAGTACAGGCTCTTTCAGTAGTCTTGCAGACAAGTCCTCTGTGGAACAGAACCTCTTTGTGTTCATAACACATCACCTAAATTCACAGTCTGCTCTCATCATTTACAGCAATTTCAAGCTAGACTGAATCTGGAACTGTATTTTTCTTAATCTGATATTTGTTGGGCTCTGTTTATCAGTATTTTAAACACAGGATCCTTGAATAAATGTATTGAAGCTGTTTGCGTAATAGAAACTTAATTGGAGCTAATTAAACCTGACTAACATGAAAGGTTAAGAATGTAAAAAGTATATTCTCTCAGCAGTGCCTCATTCTTTAACATTCATTGTATTTATTTGTATTTATTTATAATATATAAATGGTACAGGACTGCCTATACAGATAAAAGTGAGGTTTTGTTAGTGGTTTCTAAATATCATGTATGGCCCAAAAAAGCTCAGAGGGAAATGCATTCGTGGATTTCCTTTTTCTATGTCAAAGTGAGCATTCAAATATTCAATTTTTTGAAATTAATGCATTCATAAATACATCACTGGATTATTCATTTCTGAATGCTACATCTGTTTTGTACTGTAAACATTCAGCTAATATGTTTTCACTTGCTAAAAACCCTCTGAAATTGTATACCCATTAACAATTGTTTAGATAGATATGACAGTATCTGTAGCTGAAAATATTCAGTAAAATTCCCTTATTTTAATCCAATACAGATATAATATGGTATAAAAATATTTGGTTGAAAAATGTGAATAGTGTGGAGGCAAGCTAGACCGGTGTCATGCTTCCTTCAATGTCTGGACCACTCTGAGCTCTCTCAGTTGGATGTGTGCAGGGAAAACACAGCATGACCCAAGCAGAAAAAGTCATTAAGGCATGAGGAGCTTTGGGGGCATAAATAATGTAAGCATTCTGCAGAAAGGATTAATGCAATCATAGAATAATTCTGCATGGAAGAGACCTCTGGAACCACTCTACCCAAAGCAGTACAAACGTCAAAGCTACACCAAGTTGCTCAGGGCTTTTTTCAACAATTTTATATCTTCAAGGGTAGAGATGGCACAGCATTTCTGGACAATGTGTGCCCACCTTTATTGTGAAAGATTTCATCTACTATCTAACTGGATTTTCTCTTGCTGTGAATCCTTGCCTAAATTTATCCATCTTGATAGCAATTGTTTAGTTTACTTTTGCAGTGAATAGAAAGAAAGAACCACCTTCTGAGGCCCTTTGGGATGGGATTTAACATCCTCAGGAGATGTCTCCTCTTCCTCCTTGACAAAGAAGGAGACCATATAACACAGGGAAATGGTCATAAAGCACTTCCTGGAGGTCAAAGCACGTGAGGAGCATTGCTTCTGGTCTGTTGTAGACACCTCTGCATCTGCTGTAAGTAGACTCTTATGAAGAGTATTGTAGCATCTTCTCACTGGATTTAAAGGACTCTATCTAGTACTCCAGCTAAATGCAGTGATTTTTTATGTTTGGATTGTTTCAGTATATTGCCTTTTGTTTGTTTGTTTTCTTTTGTTTTGTTTTCCATTTTAATTAGCTCCCACTGGTTGACTCATGAGCTATTATGTAAGATGGTGGCTTTTTTTTTCTTGTCTGTCTGACTCTGATACCTTAGCTTTTTATGGAATAAGCAGTTGATGTGCTTCCTCCACAAAATAAGTCTGTAATTTGGAAGTCTCTACCTTTTCTAAGTAGACAATTTTTAATGGGATAATTATTTCATTATACAGTCCATTTATTACTCATTGATGCTATAAATGGCTCAGTCTGTGGGTAGGTACCATATATATATTAGTATTCTCTTGGAATACTCTCAATGCTATTTTTTGCTGTTTCTTAGTTCTTAATTACATATTGTAGTCCATACTGCATGCGTATTGCAAATGGGATCTTTCTTTTGTTTACCATTTTTTGATTCCTTATACTTTACTGCACATTCATTTCTGTTTCATCTCAGTGTGAAATTCTCCAGTACTGACATGAGTGGTACGATTCATGTCACAGGTCTGAAAGGATTAAGCTGAGTTTAGTGTTTCTTCTACTAGCAGAATACTTTTTGTTTTAGTCCAAATGGTCTTAAAATCTTTTTACTTGCTTCATCTTCACACTAAGAATTTTATCTACAGAGGTTTTTATTTAGAGGAAAAAAAGGTTATTCATTAAGTAGTAAACTACTGGAGGAAAAGCTGAACAAAGTAATCAGAAAGGTAGAGAAGAAAGAGGCAGTGGAACAGCTGTTGAGGAAGAATTGGAAGAGAACAGTTTTGTTGGGCTGAATTATGAAGTTCAGGCTGGATTGTGTTCAAGGGCAGAAATCCAAGATATACTCTTCTCATTTACATATTCTGTAGATTTGAGAAGGCAGTTTGTTAACCTGTTTCAGAAACAAGCAAGCCTCATACAAGACCACATAGAAAATGTTGATTTTTTTATTGTGTGTGTGATCTGAATCTACTTATGCAATGACAGATAGTTTAGATGAAAACTTGAACACTGCAAATTTTAAGGAAGAGATATTTGTTTTTGACTTTAATTTCTCGGTGAATGTGCTGACATTTAATTCTTTGCTTGAGAAGCCATTTGGGTTTGTTTTCTTTCATAGTTATTTTTTGTTTGTTTTGTTGTCGTTGTTGCTCTTTTTTTTTTTTTTTTTTTTTTTTTACTATCCTCTTAGGTACCAGGAAGCTTAATTAAACAGAAATAAAGAAAATGGAAATAAAGCAAATCTGGAGTTGATAGTCCAGATGCATTTATGTTGGAAATGGGAGAATAAATTACATCTCTTTTGCAGCGCAGGGCTCTGAGGAAGGATCCATGGTGTTTTCAACAAACAGTTCTCATTACAGCTTCCACTTTTGGAGGCAGCATCTGGTTCTGGATTGCACTCTGTGTTCAGCCTGCCAAATTAATACAACGAACACATCCATTGCTCACAGCTGACATGGTCCTGGCACAAGTAGTGCAGGTGAGTGGAGGGACTGTGGCTTCATCTCCTCCAGGCATGTATCCTTGTTGCAAAGGGGACAGTGGGGAGATGACATGTCCTTCTTCCTCTGTCCTTCCTGCTCAGCCCCTTCAGTGCTAGGCTTCCCCTCAGCCTGGATGTATCTGCCCTCAACAATATACCCAGGATCCTTACGTTTACTCCAACTCCTTTTCCCAGTCCTTCAGTGTTACTATTGTCACAGCCATTTCAGTCTTCCCTGAGCCGTCCCAGATGAACACCTCATCCTTTTTATCAAAGTCCCACAACTCCATTTTTTGTTGCTCTATGCAACAAAAATACTTTTTGCCTTACTTAAGGCAGTATTCAAACCAATATTTAGAAATTACAGTGAGGGCAAAACAACTGGAAGAAGTAAAGGCTGTTGGTAATTCTAAATTATCTTTGCAGAAAGGCAGGTTATTAACTCCTTGTTCAGACTGGTATGTTGAAATATAAAACTAGTAGGAACTCCTGTAGGAGAAACTTCTCTTTTGTGTAAAATGTGGTGATCCGCCGTTGGAAGGTCTAATGTATTGTAGTTACAGATCTACCCTAGGCTTTATGTCATTAGATTTTCCAGAGAAAACTGTCAAGTTTCATTGGCATTACAACATAAATCTTTTGAAGAAAAAGTCAGACAATAGAGGTTGTTTTGTGGCCATCACATATGCACCAGTCTGAAAATAGCCAGGCTCATGGACCCAGGAGGCAGCAAAGAAACAAAAAAAAGCCAAATAAAATCAATTCTGCATCAAGAGGTACACATAAGCCAGTATATTGTTTCCGTGCTCTGTTTGGAGCAGAAGATAAAATGTATTCTGATAAAATTTATCATTAGTATTGATTTTTTTTTTATCATAAGGTTTATGGAGAATATCATCAATAATATCATCGGGTAATACTGATTTTTCCCTTCTGTAATATTCACCTTTGCAAGTAGTCTCACCTCATTCTCCAAACAGTTCAGATGTTACATGAAGGTAATGGAAAAAAAGATAATAAGATAGATAATGTGTTTCTCTCAGGAAAAGACATTTATAGCCGTGCTTGAAAGTCATAAGGTATTGCACATAGATGCACATGAGGCATTTAATATTCAAGTTCTTAAGTTAGTTATATATGTTTAAGATAACTCTAATTTAAATAATATCTTGACGTGAATATTGAAGCAATATCCAAAACTTTTATTAAATTAAAAAATAAAAGACCTTAAAAGACCCAGGGAAATTTCAAAATCCCTTATTTTTCTCAGAGAACAGCTTTGAAGAGCCTAAAGCCTACATATCTCCTTCATATTCAAAGCGATCTAAGTGTCTACATTTGAAAGACTTTGGAAAATCTTACTTTAAAGTCACATAACCAGGAACTAATGAGCTATTTCCATCCTACTATGCTGGTAGAGACAATGTTTAAATTCAGCATCCCCATATCAGAATGCCCAGGGGAGGGCAGTTTAAAACTTTTTGTCTTAATTCCTCGTCCTCAAAACCTTGGAATAGAACAGGCTTTTTTTGTTTGCTTGCTTGCTTGGTTTTGATTACATGACCTGTAGTTCCAGGGATAGGTTGAGATTATGATAATGATTATGTTGGACCATAATGTGTGTTAATTCAGTCTGAAGTCCTCTGGTGCTTGATATTTTCTTATCAGGCACTGTGCTTATGGTGTATGCTGTCAGCAGACCGAGCTGTAGTGGTACTCTTTAAATAGAAATGCTTGCTTTGGCGCATAGCTGGTGGCTCACGTCTTCTTTCATCAGTCTTTTTGCCACTCTAAACCTTCAGGCAGTTATACATATAAAACATTATGTGCTTGATATTTTAATTACTTTGCTGACCCTTAAGTTATTCTTGAGAAGAAACAAAACAAATAACAACTCCTAGAAGGTGATCAGAGCAGGACTAGAATAGTTCAACGTTTCATAGCAATCTGGGAAAAATCCCTCTAAGTACAACGTTAACAACATTCTGACACAAGGTTTGTAGACTGCTGTAGCTTTGGCTCTACAGCAGCCTACCAACAGATTTAACAGTACGAAGAGATGAGAAAAAAAAGATGTAGCTGTAGTTAATAAAATTCTTCATGCAAATAATCATTGTAATGTTAACTTCAGTGAGGATTCTGACTTTCAGTACAAAAGTGTGTGCAATGTCTGTTGTCAAATTCTTAGGTGGACATGGTATGGCTGATGAAGAAGGTCTAGGGTTTGTGATGACCAAGTCTTAATAATTTATCTATCAAACTCAAAATACTTTTGTTATTGGGCCCACAAGATAATCCTGACTATAGAAAACTATTTTGGGCCATATGTATGTGGTATCTAAGTGAGTGTGAACTGTGAATAAACAATGTTTTTTTGTGTTGTACTGGGTCTGGCTGGGATGTTAACTTTCCCTGCAGCAGCCCATACAGTGCTGCGCTCTGCACTTGTAGCTAGAAGAGCAGTGGTATCACACCGGTGTTGTGTCTGCTGCTGAGAAGTGCTGGCACAGCATCAGGATTCTCTCTGACCCTCCTAGGGGGTGGGCAAAAAAGTGAGAAAGAAACATCACCAGGGCAGCTGACCTAAACCAACCAAAGGGATATTCCATACCATATGATGTCACACTCAGCAATAAAAGGTGGAAAAAGGAAGAAGAGGGGAGGGGTGGGCTCTCGTTGTGAAAATGTCTGTCCTCCTCCCGAACACCGGCTACGTGCGTTGAGGCCCTGCTTCAAGGACGTGGTCAAGCATTGCTCATTTGTGGGAAGCAGAGAGTAATTTCTTTCCTCTGCACTTCCACATAGCCTTTACTTGTTTTGTTTAGCCTTTCCCCCTCCCTTTTCCCCTTTCCTTTTTTTTCCCTTTAGTTGAATTGTTTAATTAATAATAATATTTCCTTAATAATGTATATATATATATATATTTTCTCTTTAATTAAATCATCCTTATCTCAGCCCGTGAGTTGTTCTTTCCTTTACTTCTTCCCCTCCTCATCTGAGGAGGGGGAGTGAGAGAGCGGTTGTGGAGTTCAACTGCCTAGCACGGTAAAACCACCACATATGTATAAATCCAAGGTAGCTACCAATATTTTTTTCTATAAAACATTTACATTATATAAAGTTATGCATTTATCTTTTATTTCCATTTCCAATTCCATGAACTTTTTTGTGCTGTATTCTTTAAAATATTTTGAATCTTGCTTGTTTAATTGTAAAAGCAATATACAACAAAGTACAAAATAATAAAAGGTCTGTACTTGGCCTAACTTTTTAAGATCTTATGCCTTTTGCCATGTGTAATTTTTATTTTATATCTGTCTTCAAATCACTCATTTCAGAGCTGAATGTCTCAGAAAATGAGTAATCATTTAAAGAGGAAATTTACTGGAAATATTTAATAGCTATTTGGGCTCTATGCAAAAGGGTCCCACTGACAGTACTGTCTGTGCATTTCTCTGTGATTATTCATCCTCCTTCCACTCTTCCTACTTGTTTATTACACCTAAAAACTTTTCCAGAAAAAAGGAAAAAAAAAAAACACCTGTGTTTTCCAAATCCCGTGCTATTGGAGGATTTCTTTCCATTAGAATTTTTCTTCATCATTTGTTGTGAACACCTCTAACAAGCCAGCTTCCTGCAGGAAAGCATCAAAAATCTGTAACTTTCATGACATCACCCTCCATTACTGTGGCAAATGACCAACATGGCATTATTACTTGAGAAAATAAATGAATTACAGAATTAATGTTATAGAGAAATAAAATTATTAATAATAAAGCAATCCTTCCTTTGAGCAGACAACTCTCTTCTAGTATGACATAATTTTTCCCCAAAGTCTACTCAATTGCAGACAATTCCCCAAATTTACCAACATTTTCCTCAGAGCATAAACAAGGACTGAAGCCAAAAACCAGTGAAATGCAAATGGATTCTGTCAATCTGTCTGAAGTCATTATCTTGGAAGTGCAATTTGCCCTGGTTCAGCCATAAATAACATTTATAAGCAGAATAGAAGAGAAAACACAGAAAAGCAGCAGCCATGGTGGCTTTGCTGTGCTTGATGCTGATACAGGGGCAGAAAGGGAGAGGTGTCTGGCCTCAAATAATGGTTCCACACAGAAGCATCTGAGGAGATGCCATACCCTCCCAGAGGCCACCTGTCCATGGCTGCCTGCCTTTCCTGCTCCACAGCTCGCTTATGTGGTGTCATCTGCACAGGATCCCTCAGCTCCCAGCCTCTCCTGCTGTGAGTCCCTGCTCATCTCCCACCAGTGTGCCATTCCAGGAAAAGGGGTTCCTTCCTATTCCAAAACTCTTCTCTCCCAAGGGCATTCTGCCTCTTTTAAACACTACTCCAGCCTTTCCTCTCCTGCCTCTTTTGCTGTTCTCAAATGATATAACTACAGGTGGAGTATTAAAGGAAGAAAGGCAGGAATAGAGAGGAAGGGTTGTTCCCTTTGCTTGCTTATGTAGTGGTAAGCACATCCTCTGGGTCATGCTACTAGCTCCAGGGCAGGCTGAGGAAGGTCATCTACATCTACTTTTCTTTTGATGTTATTCCTAGGAAGGAGGAGTTTCAGAAAAGATAGATGGATAAATTTCAAGTCCCAGAAAACAACACAAATGCAAGAAAATTACTCGTTCCATGGATTGTTTCTAAAGTCCTGAAGAAAATCCCAAGGGGTCAAGTCATGTCTATTCGTGACTATTTTGGTCAGAATGGATGTTCTGGTCACACTGATACTGACAGACTGTGCAGAGCTCATTTTGATGGGAAAGCTTTTCTCTTGTTTGCTGTGTACAGTTTCTCTTCCTCTTATGTTTTTCAAGATTCTGTGTTCTTCTGCTTCCTCTGTAATGTCTTTATTTCCAAAGCAAACTCAATTTGATTGTTGGTCTCATTTGATATCTTTTCATGGTTTCATAGTAATGCAATTTTTCTTTAAACTTATTTTGGCATCTTAATTATTAGAAATGTAAGCACTTTTATCTGCAATGCAACTTCAGTATATGGGTTCAAGTATTTCAGGGAGATCTTGCTTCACACCGTGGATGTCCACATGCCATTCCATGGAAAAACTGAAGAAACTAATGGTTGTTGAACCATCCTCAGAAGTAATGCAAACACTAGAAAAACATTTTAAGATGAGCTATTGCCTGTTGGCAGTTGAAACTTTCAGATAAGGTGGACTATTTAGGACTTGATAGCTCTCAGCTTGGGAGTTTCCAGTTTGTTTTATTTTGAAATAAAATAAGTAATGGGAAACCACCCGTTCCTGTTCCTTTTTAACAGAAGAGCATAGCATAAGGGACCCTATGGCTTGATTTATGCAAAAGTTTGATTTAAGCAAGGGCTTTTTTAGCTTGAGCAGCACACATCCCTGTTTCTTTGGTATAATGGTATTCACACCTGTTCTCTTATTAACACTATGCTTGAACTAAATAAGTTGTTGCTCAGTCTGAAACATCACTGAGCAAATTAATAAAAAATGCTCTTAAACACGGGCCATAAGACTCAGTTTGAGCACAGTGGTTATAAATGCTACATATTGTTTAAAGTCACCTAATCCTTTTAAGAATAATTTCCCTACAGTATTCTTTGCAGTTACATTGTAAATTTAGATCATTTTTCTGATTTTAATTTTTTTTTTTTTTTTTTTTGCTTTTATGTTTCATGGGAAATATCATTACATTTTCTTACGTCTATTTGTTTATTTGAGAATTAAAAGCTAAGAGTTACAGTGAGATACAGTCTAAATGACTGAATTTTTCTCAAATTGATGGGCAAAGTTATAATTAGCTTCTCCTAAGCAGACTTCCATATACTTCTTTATTTCTCCAAGTTAAATAAAATAATAGAAGTTTCAAAGTATTTACGATTAGGGAGATTAAGTTAGCCAGAAATGAAGCTCTTACTTAACTCCTATAAATTTGATCGTGAAGATGCAAGAAGCTTGTTTAACTAATTATCAACATTTCTTCTTTGTAATTGAACAGTCTATAAATTCTAGTGACCTTTTAGACAATTTTAACTTTTTGCTTCATAAACGTCTCCAAGGAATAGATAGTTCAATGATATGAACTATTGGCTTGGACTGGCGCACGCTTCGTTGGGTTAGAAACTGGCTGGATAGCCGGGCCCAAAGAGTTGTGGTAAATGGAGTCAAGTCCAGTTGGAGGCCAGTCACTAGTGGCGTCCCCCAGGGCTCGGTGCTGGGGCCGGTCCTCTTTAACATCTTCATCAATGATCTGGACGAGGGCATTGAGTGCACCCTCAGTAAGTTTGCAGATGACACCAAGTTAGGTGCGTGTGTCGATCTGCTCGAGGGTAGGAAGGCTCTGCAGGAGGATCTGGATAGGCTGCACCGATGGGCTGAGGTCAACTGCATGAAGTTTAACAAGGCCAAGTGCCGGGTCCTGCACCTGGGGCGTAATAACCCCAAGCAGAGCTACAGGCTGGGAGATGAGTGGTTGGAGAGCTGCCAGACGGAGAAGGACCTGGGAGTGATAGTGGACAGTCGGCTGAATATGAGCCAGCAGTGTGCTCAGGTGGCCAAGAAGGCCAATGGCATCCTGGCTTGTATAAGAAACAGTGTGGCCAGCAGGGCCAGGGAGGTGATCGTCCCCCTGTACTCGGCTCTGGTGAGGCCGCACCTCGAGTACTGTGTTCAGTTTTGGGCCCCTCGCTACAAGAAGGACATCGAGGTGCTTGAGCGAGTCCAGAGAAGGGCTACGAAGCTGGTGAGGGGCCTGGAGAACAAGTCCTACGAGGAGCGGCTGAAGGAGCTGGGCTTATTCAGCCTGGAGAAGAGGAGGCTCAGGGGTGACCTTATCGCTCTCTACAGATACCTTAAAGGAGGCTGTAGAGAGGTGGGGGTTGGCCTGTTCTCCCACGTGCCTGGTGACAGGACGAGGGGGAATGGGCTAAAGTTGCGCCAGGGGAGTTTTAGGTTAGATGTTAGGAAGAGCTTCTTTACTGAAAGGGTTGTGCGGCATTGGAACAGGCTGCCCAGGGAGGTGGTGGAGTCACCATCCCTGGAAGTCTTCAAAAGACGTTTAGATGTAGAGCTTAGGGATATGGTTTAGTGGGGACTGTTAGTGTTAGGTTAGAGGTTGGACTCGATGATCTTGAGGTCTCTTCCAACCTAGAAATTCTGTGATTCTGTGATTCTGTGATATGATTACTTTATACAACTGAGGATCAATAAGGAAAATCATTCTGAAACTTAATTACAAATTGATCAATGAAATAAAAGATTACTCATTAAACTGTTGAGATTAGGATTATATGCTGGCACTGTTAAAGGGTATTACACTCAGTGATTCACAAGGTCTTTTGATATCCTGCTTTAAATGATGTACCCAGAAGTTAGCAACTGAAAAATCTTTCCTTTAGTTGCTATTAAAAGCTCAGAAGCATGGACATCTAAGCAAATCTTTCAGCTACTTATAATAATACTTATGAGTATGAAAGGATGTCTAAAACACATCCTTATATGTCGAAAATATCCTCTCTGTGACTTTGTCATACTTGGCTCTGTGGAAGAAAACACTCTCTTACTCCACAGCATGATTTAATTTTTTTCAGTATCAGGAATGCTTCTGAAGCATAGTAAGTGGAACAGCTTTGAAAAATGAAACTGCTTGTAGCAATGTAGCAATATCTCTGTGGTGAGACTGTATTGTACCTCCCTCATCATGTTGTTTTGAGCACCATCAAGCAATACTAACAGAAGGCTGCAGCACTTCTCCTTCTTTCCATCTGTAAAATGACTCCAATGAGTCCATTTGGACTGCTTGTTAATGGACTATATACCCCTGAAAGTAAGTCAGTTGTTTCCTCAAACATGCAAATATTTCTCTCTTGGTGTATTTTTGTCTGGTCAGTGCTACATGCAATTTCTCTACTGTTTGCAACTCCAAATTCAATCAAAAATCAATCAAAAAATAACTTCCTGATCACAGGAAGTATGAATTAAGTAGACTGTACTGAAGAACATGGGAAAACAAGAACATAGACCTGATCCAGAAAAGATGGTTTAGTTGTCATCCATTAGACTCCATCTGTGCTATGCAATACAAGAGGTGTTTGCACTGTGGGGGTGCTTAGAATCTTGATATTGCTGTTCCCCAGACCCTTCTTTGGTGCATCCTTGAAAATTAAGTAATGATGTTATTAAACTTAATGATGTTAAGTAATGATGAGCTACTTGGTTTCTGTCTTCTGAGCAAACTTTATAAATGATCTGATCACACTTGCAAGAAGGAGAGACAGCTTTGATAATCTGGTTTGAGAGGGTTCAAAGCCGTGTTCCCAGGAAGGTGCTGCAGTCAGAGGATGGCAGGTGGGCTGGGGATTAAAATCTAGATTCTTTGAATGAAATATTTGGTCAGGAAAGCTTAAGGAATGTAGCATTAGGTGGCTAGCAAGGCAGATGTCTACTAACTTTCCCCAAGTACCTAGGTTATGGGCCTTATGTTAGTGGTCAGTAGATGTGCATTTATAGGCTTATGAAGGCTATAAAGTCTTTGTATAATTCAGACAAGGAGAAGAGACCTCTAAGGGTAAAGTAGAGATGTATGTTTTCCACTCCTAGAATAACTTGTATACTTGGAAATTCTCCTGCAAGAGCCAGGTTTGAACTATCCCCAGGAACAAAACGAAATTAGGAGCTCCCAGATTCTGGTTGAGTACCAAGCCCCTTTTTCCTGTTGCACACACCACAAATACAGTCAGGTGCTGTGAAAGTTGATTTTTGATCCTGGGATATTCTGAGTTGTTTTAGAGAGGTGCTAAGGGAGATCACTGACACAGAAGGGGTCTGGGTGAAAATGTTTACCTTTGGCTTGAGCAGTGATGAAGATTTGATTCTGTTTTGAGAGTCAATCAATCTCTGCTCATGAATATTAGCTGGAGAGTGTACATTAAAACATCCCAGGGGAACATTCAGACCATTTGCAGTGTTATCCCTGGCAATTTTCATCTACAAAGTGCTTTGCAAACATTAAAGCCTAGATTTTGTCTGAAGCATTTAGAAGGAGCTGGTACAAGGGTTGGAGTGCAGCTGGTACTCTTGCTGTCAATGCACAGGTGGGCAAACTGAATGCTTCCAACCCCAGACCCCAGACATCAGTGAATGGAGACTGGTTTAACAAGAGCTTCTACTCCCAGAAACTGGTTATGGCCTGCCAAGGAGGTAATATCCCACTTCCTTAGATTTTGGCTTAGCCAAAACATGTCTTCTGAGGAACATACCCATCCTTTCCCCACTGGGAACAGTGGTTTTCAACCATGGGCGGTTCTGAGTTATTTAACTCACATAGCCAGTACAGAATCTCTCTCTCTCTCTTTTTTTTTTTTTTTTTTTTTTTTTTTTTTTTTTTTAGCGGAACCTTATCTAATCTTCTGTATGTTTTTAGGAATGTCAGTATTTGTTCAGAACTGGAATGAATTAATATCAAAACTTCCTTAAAACCAGTAATTCCAAGTGTTTTCTGCTGTTACAGTCCAGGAATTCTTGCTTCATCTATTATGGTTGTATCACATAAACTTTGTTTTGAAGAGGTTTTAAGTCCTGAAATCTCAGAACAGGGTTTATAGGATAGGTGTGTGCTCCGCTGTGGACCTAGTTACAAATTACACACTTATGCTTTACTCTTCTTAAGATTTACTGATTTGTACTGTACAGAAACATTTGAATCCAGGCAACAGGCTTGATGACACGTTGCATGAATATGCTGCTCTTGAGAAAATACATTCACTAGCTCGCCGTGTTTATAAGAATTTTCATAAGGTAATAATGTTTTCTCCAGACTGGTAAATCCTTTTGAGTCACATTATTTTTCCTGCTGAGAGCCTCATGCTGTTAATTAGTGCTTTGTTGACCCGGCTCTCTCACAGTGTTAGGTTTATATTCTCTGTATATTTATTTTAATACCTTTTTTTTTTAAAAAAAAAAAAAAAAAAGTTTAATTTTTAATTTTTCATTATATTGCTTAAACAAATTCATAAAATAGCCCATGAGAACTTTGTCTTGTTTTGCTGTGCTTTTCCTGTATTTCTGGCATGATGAAATTATTCAGATTTTTTAGTGCACTTGTGCAAAAGCATGAAATGATAACACCAAAAAATATTCTCTCTGTCAAAAAGTAATCTGGAAGAGATCAAAACAAAAGGCCTTCACCCAGTGTGCAAAAAAACATAAATGTCATGAGTTGAAAAGTTCCTCAGTATTTTCCAAAACCTCATCTGAGCAAACGTTAATAATAGAGATGTTTGACAAAATGCCATGTTCTGAAAATTAATTGGAGAAAAATGCAAAATTGACAAATATTCTCCTTTGAGATTTTACAAATTTCAAGTTTTTTGGTGTCACAAAAAACTTTTCAATATAAAGTCTAAGGAAGACAATCTTTTTTTTTTTTTTAAAAAAAAAAAAAACAAAAACAAAAACAAACAAACAAAAAAAAACAATGAAAGCAAATTGCTGGACCTAAAGCACATCTTTTTTGGGTGAGGGCTTCAGCCATGAACTTTTAGTGTATATCGTCTTTTTATTCCAGTTTGGGATAGGAGAAAGATGTGAAATCTCTTAAAATCTTCTAGCATAGACAAACCTTCCTCTGTGTTTCAGCTGATTCACCATGGTATATCAGCTTCATTGGCATCTATATGCTGTTCTTCAATCCTACAGAAAATGGAAGAATTAAATCTTAAGAATTTTTGAGAACACTTTCAAAGTATTTTTGTAAAAATTAAGATGATGAAAAAAGATATATGATGTTATATATTTTGATAAAATCTAACATTTAAAATGTATTTGAATGTATTGAAATAACCACTATGTTCTTAGGGAAAATGAATTTATGTAAAATATTATTTTAATGAATTGGCATTTGAGTTTCAAGTCAGTGAAGAATATGGTCCATTTACTCTGTGTGATACTGCCTTTTTTATCTTTTTGACTGTGCTGTTGTCTATTTCTTTATTCATGGATCTTAAGTTTTTCTGAAAAGTTGTATGTACTTAGGCATGAAAGCATCTTAAAACTGTCTTTTTTTGTTTGATTTTTTGGTTTGTTTGTTTTTTCCTCTTGACTTCCACAATACTATTTTATTTTACTCTTTAAACTCCTGAAAATCTGAAATTGGATTTTCTTGGGAATGTCAGGTCTTAAGTTTTATTTAGTTATTGTCCTCAACTGTCTGAAGTTTTAGTAAGAGAACAAACCGCAAAATTAAAGCCTACTTTTTTTTTTTTTTTTTTTACTAAAGCCTATCTTTTTCATTGTTGTGTTGTCAGACTCTGCTTTCTTCCAGTGACATATATCACAAATTTATGGATAGAAAACATCTCAACTTCAGGTACAAAACAAGATGTTTAGAAAGCCTTTGAGGATAAATTAAGTGAGGGATAAATATGAAAGGGTTTCTGCTGCTGCTTTAGGCTTACTTTAGGACTCGTTCTTATCTGGGCAAACAGAAAAGTTTTCAGCCTTGGTGACTAAATGACAAAGATTGGTGTTGCTGGCATTGAATACTGCTGTGTGAATAGTGCTCAGGCAGGCGTGGATGGCATAGCATAAAGTGAAAACTGAGTAAACATTTATGCTTTTCTTGCTTTGTCAGCCAAACTATACAAAGGCAGGGGGAAGGAAAGAAGAGTGACTTGGCTCAAACCACGTTTGAATTCTTCAGGATTTCTGTTCAGAGGGAGGAAGTGGAAAAGAAAGAAAGAAAGAAAAAAAAAGAAAAAACTACAGAGGGTTGGAGGAAAGCACCAGCAGCTACTGCCTCTCCTCTCACAGCTAGCATGCTCAGACTGGGGAAAGCGGACTTGAGGACAGGAACTGCACCCTTCTCAAGGCTTAGTGGCTCTCACTGCCTGAAGGGCACTTACCCTTTTACCGGCCTTCATCCAAAGTCAGGTAGAAGGCTTTCATTTCATTTCATTTATTTATTTATTTATTTATTTATTTATTTATTTATTTGCATTGCTCAGTTAGGTGTTATGATGCAAAAGCTCCTTGTATTCAAGGTTAGGGTGCTGTGGCCTACCTGCACTCTCCACTGGGCCAGAACAGGAGCATGGCTGTGTTGGTGAAGATGGCACTATCTAACAGAGAATAGGACATGGTCTAGAAGACACTGAGAGCACCCAGAATTATCTTCATATAATAAAGATGTGTTTTCCAGGTCCTCAGCCACAGAGAAACTCAGTCTCTATACACTTATTGAGAGGCCTAACTCCTCAGCTTTTGGCACAGTCTTTGGATCTGTCTAGAAAAGTTTTTGAGCTAAAAGGACATGAGGAATACAGCCCACTTTTGTGAGTGTCTTCAGCATCATCAGAACAGCTTTTTAGTGTATATGCTAAAAATAAAGAAATCACTCAGCTTTAGTCTTGTGCCTTTGTTCCTTGCTGACATCAGTGGGATTGCTTCAGGACAACCATCAGCATTTCACCTAGTCACTAGACAAAATGTCCTATCATAGGAAATTTTATAAAGACTAAAATTATTTCCTATGTTAGCGAAAGGTACACTAAGCAGAGAACTGCACGCTATGTAAAAGGTCCAGAGGAGGAGTAAATCTTGTTTTTCGTTCTGATGGTGATGGTGGTCTTTGCAAAACCTACCTCATCACTTTCGTCTCAGATCATGGATGAAGATTCAACTAAGTTCTGAACAGGGATGAAAGCTAGTCTTCTTTCTCTGAGTCCCCAAGCTCTCCAGAGGAGATGAGTAATGTTTTTGTTCTAGTAAGCTACTGTGCATATCATCTCTCCTATATTCTGTTCTTTTGCTTCTGCATCATAAAGACAGAGCAAGGAGCAGTGAGAGTGGGAGGACAACTAAAATGAATGGTTCGGAGACAGTAGTCATCAAGTCTGAAATAGTGGTAAAATTGTCATATTTGCTACACCAAACTTAAATATTAGGGTCAAAATCCTGGCAAGGGGAAAGGATGGCAATCTTCCCTCTTTCTTTTAGCTTCTATCCTATGGGTAGATCTGAGGTGTATGTGTGATGAGGCAGAAAAAACTCACAATATAGCAAAGTCATCAACTAAACTAGTGATTTCAGAACATGCATTAACCCTTCTTAGCCTGTACGCTCTCCCAGACCTAATAAAGCATTTCTATTAGAGGCAGTAGTGTCTCAAACGCCTCAGTAGAATTCTGCATAACTGGGGTCTTGCTTCCCTATGAGGATGTTAGTACCCCAGCCAATATTACTCAATATCCATATACAGCAGCATAAGCAAGGAACATTTATTTTCCTTAGGGTGTGACTTTTCCAAGTCTCTTATATCTTTTTTAAGTACTGAAATGTTTGTCTGTGTAAGTCATCATTTTATTGCTAAATGAAAACTACCTATTAATATAAAAGAGGAGTTGCTCCTGTATGCTTAATAATATATCTTTTTTGTCATAGGCAGTACAAGTCAGTGGAAAAACAAACAACCCCCCTCCCCCTCCGCAAAGGATACATAGAAAATAAAAAGAAAAAAATGGCTAACTCCACGATAAGCCAGTCTAGCTGTATGCGTATTAGGTTATTTTTTGTGTTTGCCTCAGAATATAAATATTATAATAGGCCATGATTTGTTCTCCCAACCCTTGTCTGCAGCTAAGAAGATAGAAGCTCTGTATCTACTATGGCAACAGAAAGCTGTGTTTGCGCTGGATAATCTCCATGAAAACTCCTGCTGTTGCCTCCACAGTTTCAAACCCGGTGTGTGGAAAGGCCAATTGTCGTTCTGTCTTATCCTGTTCTGCTCAGAGCAGAGCCTGTCTCTCTGATGGGCTGGTTTAAACCCTGGCAGCTGCTATTATTTTGTGTGTGTGCGATTCCGCACCCATGACTGCAGGAAAATTTAGGGTTTGGTAAGGAAAGTTTTATTCTTGTGATGTTTTCCAAAACAATGATCAGAAACGGTCTTGCCCTGATAAGGGTTAGATTTCAGTATTGTTTAGGAATCCAGTGACATAAATAGTCCCCATAATCCTAAGCAGTTTATTAACTGAAAGATAGCAATATAAGCAATCAGGGCATGAGTCTTATCTGCTCCTGTCTTTCCATCTCCATTCTCTGCTGCTCCAGTCCCACAAATCTGAACTTCCTAAAACCTTCCTCCATATATTGTATAATCCATTATTTCATTTGATGTTTCCAGAAACTTGATCCAAGAATAAAAGCATGAAGTGAAGATTTTCCTTTTTAAACACCAGACCTCTCATTCTCCCATTGTGGTTCCATTTCATTCCCTTTATTCTCCTTCATGACCTGTGGACAAAGTAGTTTCATTGCTTGTGTATTATTTACTTTCATTCATGTAAATACTGCAATATTTGCAGGATACATGAAAAAATCTGTCATGGAAAAGACAAATGTTCCTTGTGACTCCCCTGAATCTGGAAAGTGATAGCCTCAGGCAATAAAATCTTTGTTCAAGGCTTTCCTTGAGGGGGGAAAAATATCTCATAATAAAGAAAAAAAATAAAATAAAATATTATAACTTATGCTTCTCCTTTAGCATTAGGTATTAAAATTAGCTCTTCTCAATTAGGCTTTCCATCCTGGACCTTTCTCATTCAGGGAGATATTATAACTGGAAGAATTGGATTTCACATAATTTTTACTTTGAAGAAATTCTACAGAGAATGCATTTTCCACTTAAGTTTCCTATATTGTGGTTGTAGTTCTCACTGAAAGCATCGATTCATTGATCTTAGTCTATACCTACAGGAGAATTAAGTTATGATTAGACCTAGGCTTGTTTGACCAGGAGACAATCTTCCTCCTCTCTCCTTCACCACCCACTTAATGCTGAATTTGTGCACCTGTGCGGAAACAAGTTGTGATTCCTGAAGAGCAAAAGAGAGATGGTAGTTGCTAAAAAAACTAGCTGGAAGAGGTAAATGTTGGTGTTTAGTCTTGGTTTTTGGTATTGTTTTTTGTTGTTGTTGTTGTTTATTCACTGCAAAATATGTAGATTAGCATAAGAAAAAAAAAAGGATAATATTTCTGTTTGAATATCATCTTAGTTTCTTGTAGTATCATTCAGGGGCTTGAAGAGAAATTTTGTTTGGGCTAATCTGAGCAGGAGGAACAAATTGGTTCTCTTTGTTTAGTTCTCCCCTGACATCATGAAATGTATATTCTTGGCTCTGCCAGATTGTTTCAACCGAAAGGCTGAAAGGAAAATACTAGACCTGAGAGATGGGGACATTTTCTACAGATATTGTTTTAACCTAGACCAAAAAGTGTGTTAACTACATGCCAACCACAGATTAAGCAGCCTTTAGGATAGTCAATTTTTCAGAGGTGGGTTATGGGCCTAGAGGAGGCCACAAAGATGATCAGAGGGCTGGAGCACCTCTCCTGTGAGGCTGAGAGCTGGGGATGTTCAGCCTGGAGAAGAGAAGGCTCCAGGGTGACCTTATTTCAGCTTTTCAAAACTTAAAGGGGGCTTATAAAAAAAAAAAAAAAAAAAAAAAAAATGGACCTGTACCATCTGAAACTAGCAATTGCAAATAAAAATAGGAGGAGGCAACAACATGTGCTGACAAATGGAAAAACGACTGGGTACACAAGTGCTGTAAAGGCACAAGCCTTGGTAAGTAAAGATATGGTAAATTCTGTATCACTGTGACTTTACTATTGCAAATAAGTTGGTTAGATTTTGCTGTGCAATTAACATGAGCCAAGTATAAGATTAATTTGGTGAGACCCTGAAATATCATATAGTCCATTGTTCTTTTTCTTGCAACAGGCTCTATGACTCCAACACCTTTTTTGACAGGTGTTTGTCAGGTTCTGAAGACAATTTTAGGAAGTGCAATGAACTGTTTTTCCTCTGAGGTTTAAGTTTCCTCTTGTACAATCTCAGACCATTAGCTCTTCGTCTATGCAAGATGAACACAGAGAACAAATGACTATAATCTTCTTTGGAACAGCTTTATATATATATATATATATTTAAGTATTCATACATTTGAAGCCAGTCAGATTTTTATTGCTGTGAAAAATATAATTCTTTCCTACTCTTTTAGAATTTGATTTCTGTTGTTGCACTTCTCTAGACTTTCTCCTTTTATTCATAATTTTATTAAAAGTGTGGTGCCCCAAACTTGCCACTTATCTAGTCTTGTCTTGCTAACACTGGGCAAAGCATAATGGTCATTTAATATCTCTTTCACAATAAATAAATAAAAATTTTAAAAAGCTCATAAATCAAAAAGAGTGATATTTAAGAATGTATTCAATAGAACTTAACAAATCAATATGCTGTATATATTTACTTCCTAAGAATGGAAACCTGCTTAAATGTACCATTTCTTTTTTTTATCATGCTAAATAAGGCATTTATCTCCAAATATTACTAAATTCTGGAACTTGTTTTTTTTTTTTTTTTAAATTAGTTATAAGAGAAAGGGATAATCTTTTTGTTGAAAACTACTCTAAACAATTTATCTTGTTCAGCATATTCTACTAGATATTCAAAGCAATTTGTAAATTTTAATTGTGACTATTCCTCTAAGAAAAGATTAACAGTGGAATAATACAATGAGAAAATCACAATCTGATTCTAAACAGGCCATATTTATCTGTTTTCTTTGAAAGGATAACAGCCATTACAGCTCTTATTTATGGTGCTGAAAACTTAAAAGTTGCTGAATTCTTCTATTTGTATCATCAAGATGGCCACCAAAATTTACTTACATGAATTTTCCTTTTTTGTATTGAATATTCTAGAAGATTGCCATTGTAATCTTTTACTATCACACAGTAGGCAAAAAGGAAACAAAGTATCACTTGAGCTAAAACAAAACCAAACCAAACCAAAACAAAACAAAACACTGTTGTTTCATGTGAAGCGGACCAACTACCGTTGAATTACCATGCTTGTTCAGTTATAAAAATAGACAAGTACCAAAACAATATAGTAAAAGCCTAAAATTAATCCAAGTATAAGTCACCGTGAATTAGAAACTATTAATGAGGTGGCAAACTCCTTTAATTCTATCCATAATAGAGCAGAATGCTAAATAGGAAGTGAGACATTAGGAGGTTTACTGTATATTACAGAAAACTGTGAGTATGCTTACAGGTAACACCAAGCTTCCCATTTCATAGACTAGATGAGACAACAGTGATGCAGTGTTTAATTTATCTGTATCAGTATTGCTTTGATTCTTCCCTGACATCTGTAGCACTAAGTAGATACCCTGTTAAAAATAAACAAAAAATAATAATAAACAAGATAATTAATGGTTCTGTAGTGGGGTAATATATATAAAAACCTACACATGCATATAAAACTTTACTCTGTATATATATATAACTTTAAAGGTCTATACTTATCTACAAATAGTTCAATAAGCATATATAAAATGGTGAAATAATCCCTGAACCAGAATGATGGTGTACTTACATGATTTCATCCAGGTTTTTTTCCAGCAAACAGTGCATATTAGATGATTTTTTAAGGTCCCTTCTAACCCTAACCATTCTATGATTCTATGATTTAAATGCAAAATCATTACGTTTGTGAGGTATAATAGCTTCATATTCTCAGAGTAGAAAATCCTTTCTTTGTTTTAAGGGAATTTCTTCACAGATCTTTTCTATGGCATAGTTTTACAAATAGGGTTAGCTCAGGAAAGAGCTGATAAACTCCAGGAGATATAGCTAGCTTTTTAATTAGCTTTATTGCTGAAGAAAATCTGATGGGCAGCTGTCCTGCCACGAGCATTCCTCAGGAAGGAGGACAGAGGAAACTGTGCTAACTGAAAAGGCTTTGGAATGGAAGTTGTTTATTGTTTTCTTAGACAATATTGTTTAACATTTCTCAGAAGTGCAGTTCTCAGGAAATTATAGCATCTATAAATACATTTCAAGCAAGAGAGGAAAGAAGGGCAAACAGCTGACCATATAATCAAACTGGGATTTGCTGCAAGCATGAGATGGGTAAAGCATATGAAACGATTAAGCTATGACTTGTACAGTGCCATTGGCTTTACTGGCTAAAGAAAATTATTTCAGTTTATAATACATTGTCCTAGAAACACTGATATAAGTAACCAATAGTAATCACTTATAGTTCAGAATTCATTGTGGTATTTGTGGTATAGAGATTGTGTGCAGGAATAAGTGTAGGTAAGTTTGGAAGTATATGAAATCTCTAGCAAGTTCAGCTGAGAAATTATTTTTTAGCTGGGGATTCAACTAAAGCCTCTTAGTTTAAATCAGGAATAAAAGAGCTGTAAACATCAAACACTCACAACCCAGATAAGAGCTCTGATTGTTCAGGAGTGAAATTTTCTTCACTTACATTCTTCCACTGTGAAGTTTTCATTTGCTTCAGATGGAGAAATCTAATGCATTACCAGAAGGAAAAAAAAAAACAACAACAACAACAAAAAAAAAAAAAAAGTTTGATGCAACAGCATTTTCTGACTTAATGCGTTATTGAGAAGTTCTTAATCAAGCCTACACAGACAGCCTTTCACTTCTCTAACCCAGCTCAGCTTCCAGCTCTGCAAGCCTGTCATATACTTGTGCCTGTTTGCATCCGAGTGAAGCCAGTGGGAATATTCTTTGACTTGAAATTACTAATTATTTACAATGTTTGAAGTGCTTGCAATAAACAAAAAGAAGATAATATCTTAATCTAAACAATATATGTGTGCATTTTATAGATGGTACTCTTTTGCTAAATATAAATGAGTATAAGTATTTTTAAGTATTTATAAGTATAATTATTTAATTATTATATTTATATATATAAATTTAATAATTTAATATATATTTATATATATAAATTTAATAATTTAATAAATATAAATTTATATAATTATTATATAATTATTTAATTAAGTATTTATAAGTATAATTATTTATAAGTAACAGTTTAACGACCATAGATAATTTTATTTTTTTTTATTCTGCTTTTCTTCCATTCATTCAAGTAGCATACTACCTGGTTTCAAATAGCAGATACAATTTAAAAAGCCTTGGTAACCATTTGATAGGGGAACTAGGAAATGGCACTTCATGTGAAACAGTAAGGATGTCTTCATGGGTGATTTAATATGGTTAAAAAATTTCTGTTTCAAAACAACCTTTGGAATCTGCTCTGCCAATTCTTAAAATAGCAGTAGTAATTTTTAGCTAATTGAATTATTTCCTTATTATCTATTTAGTTATTTACTTTTACACATAAAATATGTTAGGAGTATAGCACTTAAATTTCATGAAGGCGATAAAGAAAAATATGCAGAAAAAAAAAAAAAGTGGAAATAAATCCTATAACTTAAAATTATATGGTTTCCTCTCTTACTCAGTAACCATCTTCTCCCAAGGGAAACCTCAGCAACTTTTCAGAACCTTTGGAAGTTCATTGACCTCTTTCTAATACTCCTACTACCTTAGCTAAGATCCTCAGTGCTTGTCTTACCATCAGAGGTATAATTTCAACCCCAAAAACATCCCCTATTTTCTGAATGCTGACTTCAGATTGTCTCAGCTTTTATCTTGCTTTCCTTGAAAATGGGGTGCAGAGACAGTGTTTTGTTTCTTCTGGTATTCATGACATATCCCGGAGTACTCAGTTCTTCCTCAGAGTCACCTTCTTGGTAGGATGTCTTTTGCATTTCCACTTCAGCCAGTTCCTCTCTGACTTCAGTGACATCATACAAATAGTAAAATCTTCCTTTCATATTTTACACACACACACACACACACACACACACACACACACAAAAAGGCGAGTGTTAGCCAACAGTTCTGCTAAGCAAATGGTATGTTG
>NC_048893.1:32809191-32894469 GCF_011077185.1 Oxyura jamaicensis
TTGCTGGCTTTTGATCAAGAACACATATGACACATTAGCCAGACACAATGCAGGCTGAATAAGCAGGCACTCAGACTAAGCTACCTTCCCTGAAGCTATCAAGTTGCTGGATTGTTGTTGTTTCCCAATGTTTTCATGCTGACAGCAGAGCACATGGTCACAGTTTGACATACATAATCCAGAGGTTATCAGACTCACCTTGACCCTGTCGTGTGAGTTTATTGTTGTCACTTATTGATAGAATTTAATAATTATGTCACCCATGTGTTTAAGTCAGGAATGTGACTAGGCACCTTGCTGAACAAAGACCTGGATAGATCTGCTCTTTGAAGACGGGGTTCTCCTATAAGGTAATACTCCCTCAATACTAATAGACCATCTGTGAATTATTGAGATAAAAGCATTATTTGCACAGTGGAGGAGAAAACTTCCTTTGCTCCTAGTGCTGGCAGAGCACCAGGCTCTGGACACTATTTATATCACAATGAGCCAGAAACAGAAGTAGCTTCTCTCCCAGCTTCCTCCTTTCTGATTCATCCCTCACATATCTGCAGCCAGCACAGAGGCTTTGAGGAGAAATCGAAGGAGAGTGCTTAATACCCAGTGTTCTAAAAACTATGGACAAAAGGAGTTACACGTGATCCCCAGTGAGATTATTAATAGCTGTCTGATGGAACATCTCAGGATCATATGAAATCAACTCCTCTCAGGATGGACTATTTTTCTTCCACACAGATTTTGATCTTTGTCTTTTAGCTTCTCTAAAGAAAAAAACATTTCAATTTTATTAAAATGCATTTAATACAAAAGTACTTCTAAATATACTTTAAATAACCCCCTTAAAAATTTGCTTTCAGGTCTTTGTGACATTGGAATTTGAAAATATTTTATATAGAATACCTTTTTTTAAGATTGTAGAACAGTTCAGGAATTTGCCTTTTTTTTTTATTTTTTTTTTTTATTTTTTTTTTTCCTGAACAAAACCACTATTCATTGAAATAAAGCTTATTATCTTGACAATTCTTCTGAAGACCTGCAGTCCTTATTATTACAAGAATTGCCATCAGGAAACTGCTGAAATTCAGTACAAATTTCTTGAGATCATAAACTGGAACATTAATCTAGCACTGTCTATGTATGCTTGTATGAATGTGTGACAGTGTCTTTCATAAACAAAGTTAATCTTGCTAATTCATTTAGTCTTTTTAATATACTTCAATTATCCAGGAGTAAATCCCAAGCCCTACACTTCTGAAAAACTGGAAAGTGTGAAAATATCTGGTCTTGCACAGTTTAATGATTCTATCTTTATATTAATTGAATACATATGAAATAAAATAAACCAATATAAAGAAGGATAAGGAATCTGGTCAAGGATTATATGACTTTTATTAGACACAAGGTGAATGGCAAGCTTTCTGTTCCCTAGTTAGAGGACTACAATTTTAAGCTTAGGATTCTGTTACCAATATACAATATTAGTTTTTATTTTCTGTGATTATTCAGCAATGTTCATTTTACATCAGCTCTTATGATGATGATCTTAGTATTTAGCTCTTACATTCAGAAGTGCATTTCTGTTTGTGCTGTGTGTGAGAGGGCAGTGGGGTGAACTCAGACCCATGAAAACTTTGGAACAGATTTGTTGAGGACATCTAAGGAGATTCTTATTCTATAAACGTTTTTTGTTGTTGTTGTTGTTGTTGTTTGTTTGTTTTGTCTTTCAATTCTATTATGACAGATATGAGTGTTTTCTGTAGACAATGTATTCTATTATTATTGTTATTATTATTGTTGTTATTATTATTATTCCTGGTTTTAATCCAAATTCAATGGAAATAATGTTTATTTTTTAAAAAATGGCTAACTACATTCAAAATATCAAATCATGATGCATTCATCTACTCAAAGTAAAGTCTGAATGTTTAGCTTCTCTGAAGAACAGTCTTTCCAAATACCAAAGTTGTTTTGAAGAGTGATTTATGAAGAATTCTATTTTATGTATATTTATAAAGAAAATCTCTGCCCACTGTTGCATCTTCATGATACACAGAATATGACTTCACTGCTTCTCTTTGTATAATTTCTTCTGGAATTGTTAGTATTACTAACAATAAGTTTATCTAAGGATTTTATCTGACATGGCAGAAGACTCAGATGTTTAGATGTATTAATCTTTCAGTAAAAACAGAGTCACAGAACAGATATTAGATGTGTCCTTTCTTCTGATTTGCCTGGCCTTGGAATTGAAATAATAATTGTAATGATGAACAGATATACCCTCAAGTTTCTTGAACAGGGATGTCTCAGTAATATTTCCCATCTTCTTGACCAGAGTAAATATCTCAATTAAATCTGGACTCACTTTTCTTCCCCTCTGCTTTGCTTCTCTTCCTTCATAAGTTTTAATTTCCTTAGGAAGAAAATACAGTTATTTTGCATTAAATGGAGCCAGGCTGGAGCTAAGCTGAGCCTCCAGGGCAAACTATAGAGTTTACTGGTTTGATGTCCTAATGTTTCAATGTAGACATAACCTTCCAGGGTAATGAAAACCCTGAGCCTGTAACACCAGAAAAAAAAAAAAATAAAAAATAAATCAATAAACCCAAACCAACAGAAGTTAAATTCTATTTTTTTGCTGTTCATAAACCTGCCAAATTCTCTTAGCAAAGACAATAAAAGCCATAAAAATCATCCTCTCATTTAATTCTCCCTTTACCCTTAAGTCTGGCAGGGAGTTTGCAGTTGTACAGTATTCTCAGATACAATTTCAGGTTGCTCACAGAAACTGTGTTAAGGTTGTCACAGCAACCCAAGGCAAGATTTACCTTGTCTTTGAAGATTCTAGATTCAAACCAAACATTATTTTCAAATGAGGGGAGGCTAAACTTTGTGGAACTTCGTAAAAGCCACATGCCTATTAATTCATTCTGTTGCTATTGACCTTCACTCTAAGTGCTCAAAATCAGCAATTTCACTACAGCTAATGTAATGACTTAGTTGGTTGGCTGCAAATAATATTTACTCAGCTGGATGAAATGCACAGCTCAAAGACCAAATTATTCTGTGAAATGTTATCTAAAGATACTTTCTTGCTCCCTAGATGTTTGATACAGAAGCAGAGACTAATGAATCCCAAAGGCCAGACTCCCAGTCTGTTATTCTTCTTTCCTACCTCAGTTAATGACTTTTTCTTCCAGTTTATTTTTAGAGCTTATAAAACCCAGCAATGCACACTTTTTTTTTTTTTTTTTTTTTTTTTTTTTTTTCATGTTCCATAGAGAACAGGAGAATAATAATAAAAAAAAAAGCATTATAGCTCCTTGAATTTCTTTTCAAATGAAACAAAACAAAAACCACAGTTATGGTGTTAACGTCATTGATCTTAGCTCTCTTGCACTTTCTTAGTTATCTTTCTTTATCTGTTCTTTAGATACATGCTCTTAGGACTGATTCTCACCCAGTTTCAGCTAGAGTTGTTTGCAGGCAGGATTAGAAATGAATGGGAAAAGTTCTTTGAGCTGTGTAATGGAGCTCTGTTGTAAATGAGAACATGATTCTCTGTTATGGTACAGATGACTTTATCTCAGAAAGAAAATCCATATAAAGAAATCCAGAATAGTACAGATGGCAGGTTTTTCAAATGAAATCTATTTTCCTCTCAGAAAGTCCTCATGGCTTTACTAGTTTAAAACCAGAAACTGTCATCACCACATTTCTTTACCCCGAAAAACACTTTCATTTCCTTTTCGGAGGGGAGGGTAGGGATATTGACTTTCTGCTAGACAGTGATTAAATCACTAATACATGCAAGAGGGAAACGTATCTATCCTTATGCATATACGTATATATTTTCCTTACCTCAAAGCTGGCACTTCAACATTTATTTCAGTTTTAGTAAGTTTGCTTACTGTCTGTTCTGACCTCTTCCATGTCATTTATTGCAAGTATAGCATTGTCCCTTCAATCAATCCACTGTTTAGAACAGTTAGTTGCTGATTTGAAAGAGCCTAAAGTAATTTATCTTGTGTAAACTAGCCCAGAAGAGTTATTCAATGACAGATGGTGAGTCTTTATATAAAAAAAAAGAAAAGTTTATTTATTTATTTATTTATTCTAGAATTTCCCTTTGCACTTAGGTTGTAGCAGGGAACAAGAAATTTTATTTTCCTCTGGAAATATGAACATTGTTATTTGGCTTTCTCTTCTATTATAACAAGATATGAATATTTTGTGTAGACAATGCATTTTTTCCCATTATCTCAGACTCGTCTCTCTAGCTTTGAAATGTGCTTCCTATGAAATTCTTACACTTCCATTTTTCATGAGCTCCAGGGACGTTCTATCTAGAAGTACTGTTGCTTGGCATCTCCTCCTAGTTAATCCTCTCTATGTCAGAGTGTAGTTTTCTTTCAAACACTTCTTCATAGAATAAATAAATCTGCAGATTACTCATAAGGTCTGTCTTTTATACACCTATGTTTTGCATCTGCTTTCCCATGTTAAGAGAAATTTAAGAGTTTTCGGTTTCATGATCAATTATACTGGAACAATGCCACAATGGTATCTGGAGAGATACTAAGCTGTGATCTTAATGAGATATCAGAATTTGTTGTAAATAAGAAGAAATTATTCTGTTCTCTTCAGAATAGCAAAATATTTTTTTTAAATGAAGTGTTTATGCACAGACTAGAAAGGAATGAATACAAATCTACATTCTTCCGTCCATTGAATTAGAACGAGAAATGAAGTTGTAATTATTGGAAATCTTCACCTGTACCATGTAATTTGCAAAGTTTTAAAGAGTAAACAGATTATTGCATGCATCCAAAAGCTTGATCGTAAGGATTAATGCTTGAGAAGATGAAAGGAACTGTCTAGCTATAAGACTTTGGGTTAATCTCACCTTTAATATAAGAGAGATGGTTTCTTATTTAAAGAAAAGCAAAGTAAGTAATGCAATCTATAAATGCTTTCAGTCATAACAGTACCTGAAACTTTTTTGATTACTGTTACTGAAAATAATCTCAATGTTAAATCTTACTTGTAATCTAATAAAGCCCTATATTAAAAATAGTTAAGTTTTAGACCTGCAGTTCTGACTGAAAGTCTGTTTTAACATCTCACTGTTTGGTTAATTAGAAATTTTTCCTCATTTCCAGGCTGAATATATTCATGGATACTTCTATTTGTTTTTCTGAGGTAATCTAGTAAATTAAATATCTCCTAATGGCAAGTTCTCTCGACACTTGCTTTGTATTTTTTGAGATCTTATTTCCTCCCATTTTTATTTATTTTTATTTTTATGTTTATTTTTATTGAGTTTTGTAATAAGCAAACAAACTAGGCTGTTTTATGTTGTCACTATAAATGATACCCTTGTGCAAAACCTGATATATATCTTTCTTGTTGCTGTTGTGACCAGGGTGAAGAGCAGAGATATGTGAGCAGCTTTAATTAAATAGTTTGAATGTGGGTAGCAATCTTGACAGTAATTTAGCCCACACTGTACTGTTTATTGTTGGAGTTGGGCTGTTGACAGCATGCAGGCTTGCTAGGCTAAAGCTAGTATTTCTATGCAGCACTGTGACTGCAGTTCAGAGATATCTTTGGACTTTCTCATAAGATCAGAGGGTTGTTCCTCTGAGCAACCTACATCCTTAAAACTGGTATAATTTGGGTAAATCTTCTTGAAAACAAGTGTCCAGAGTGTCAAAAAATATTCCCCCAAAGTACAGATAAAATGAAAATAATGTGCTCATTGAAGATACTTTTTCTGTGCTTCTCCATTTTCATGGACACATCCTTTGTCTAGCTATTACTTTGTCATTCACCAATATTCAGCTATAGTTTCAAGCAAAAATCCTTAGCAATATATTCATGGGTTTTCAGTATTGCATTAATAAATTTGGTGGTACTTCTGTTGCTCACTTCCTTAAGGTTATCCAGGTCTCTCTAGCTCAATCTTAGTCTACATAGGCAGACAGCTTTCTTTTACTAGCAGATTTCATTAGCAACTTCCCAAACTTCATGTTGCAGTCAGTAATGAAAAATTAAGCTGTTGTAAGAACATAAGAAACACTTCAGTGAGTCAGACCAGTCATCCATCTAGCCCAGAGTTGTGCCTCCAGCAGTGGCAGCAGGAGATAACATTTATGGAGTCCATGTGCCTGGACACTGCCTGTAGACCATAGAATCCTAGAATGTCCTGGGATGGAAGGAACCTCAAGGATCATCTAGTTCCAATCCCCTGCCATAGGCAGGGACACCGCCCACTAGATCAGGTTGCTCAGGGCCTCATCTAAACTCGTCTTGAACACCTTCAGGGATGGGGCATTCACAACCTCTCTGGACAACTTTCTGGTACTAAAACTAGTTCCTCAAGTGAATCTCCTTCCAGGAAGATCCTATTCCTATCCAATGCAGTGCAAGTCCTCTAATATTTCAGTTCTACTGTACAGTTCATATTTATTTATTTATTTTTTTCCAACTAATATTTCCCATGTAACACTGTCAGCCATCAGCACAGTTTGAGTAAATGCTTCCCTATTTCAGTTTGTTTGCATGTGCTAACATATATGCCTCTAATCCCACACAGAATGTTTATAAATGAGTTCCTTGTTTTTACTCACACCCCAAGGCAAATATTGTGTATCCCCCTTCCCCTTTAACTCGTTTAATAAAAGAAGAAGACCCCATTTCTCTAAGAGAACTGGAATAGTAAAGTTACAAGGAGATCTGAGAGCTGCACCCTAGGGAACCACAATATATGTGCTGTGGGCCTAGCCCATTTTTAGAGGTTTAAACCAGAAATAGAGCTTGCTCTCTGGTATCTCTGTCTCTCCTGAGTAATCTTTCCTGTTACAGGATCTTTTAATCAATTTCAGTATATAGGAAATGAACAGAGGCTCTCCTATGTGGTTAAAAATCACAGCTAGTCCTTAGAGAGATAACAAAGCAGTCCAGCCTCTCTGGAGAAGATTTCCCCCCGTCACTGAGGAAATCTGTGACTGTGTGAGAGTCACAGAGATCACTGTCAGTAATTATTGTGTGTGTGTGTGTTTGCTTCATGCTTTGCTCTAGTTTATTTGGGTTTATGGCATTCTTTTCTACTTTATTCACAATATTTTATGTTTAAATAGAAGTTTCCTATAATGATATAGTTTTTAAGGTCCTGCAAGACCAGGCCAAATGCCTATGTGTCATAAACACAGCTGGTCAGCACACAGGTCAACAGGAGGCATTCCTGTTGATCTAGCTCCAGTTCATTAATACAGTAAATTTATCCTTTATTATTATTATGATTATTATTATTTTCTTTTTTTCTTCCCATCAGCTTTAACATTAAGCACACTCCTCTTACTTCAAAATATATTAACAGCTCAGTAAACTCAATCCTTTTGTGGTACATTTAATCTAGAATGTTATGTAAACTTTGGTTCCAGAAGACTTTTAATTTATCAAGAATTGTTTTGCAAATTTTATCAAAGTAAACTTTTGCTTTGGCTTTCTTAACTTGGTTGTAATTGCAGGCAGACTCAATTCATACTGTTTTGTAGCAAATAGTTGCCTAATTCCCCAGCTGAAGTAACATTATGCAGCATCAGATACCAGGGTTGTTTTTGTTTTTTGTTTGGTTGTTATGTGTTTTTTTTGTTTGTTTGAAGTCTCTGTCCAACAGGTTTGGCATAGAAGTAGTTAATCAAATCAAAGTGACCATATCTAGATTACCTTTTATCTCATTCTTACTGTAGAGTAGCCCTGTGCAGTCCTTTTTCTTTTATTATTTGTTTATTATGCAAATAGCTGGACACATTAGACAACATCACTCCTAAAATCGATGTGATGTGATTTTTTCCAGTGCTCCAGGTAGAAAGTTGCATTTGTTGAACTCACTTCTCAGATGGTTTTAAGCAATTTTAAAGTTAATGTCAAATGTTGAGGCTTTAAACTTTTGTTTTGTTTTTTAATTGTTGGTACTTTTTAAATCATAAGCATTTTCTGCTCCAGTTTTGAATTATCTTAGTGTATTTATAAACAGACATTATACTTTTTCCTGATCTAAACAGAGGAAATCTCTTTTGATGTCCTCTTAAGATCCTTTTTTGATTCCTTAGTTGACCGTTTAACCCTTCTCTGTTTTTGTTTAAATTAATTATTTTGACAATGGGCAGTCAGAAACATACACATTTTTCCAGATCTATTTTATTTTATTTTATTTTATTATTTTATTTTGGTAAAATGCCAAAGGCAGTTGCAGGTCTGCAGCAAACTGGATGTATTTTAGAACTGAACTTGCTCATGACATGTGTAGTTCAATGTTATTCCACAATCAGCTCCTAGGGTTTCAATCTTCTGTTATTTCCAGCAAAATGGAAGAAACTTCAGTTCAGTTAAGGTTTAGTAAAATAACTCTATATACTTAATACACTGAAGTCACACAGTTCTTCCTGTATGACTCTGAAACCATGGTTATGATGTCTTCAGTTTTGACTCTGTCTGTGTGACACAGTGGTATCCCGAGAGTCCGGGGCTGCATAGCTGGTTTTGTTTTAAAATTCATCAAAACATTTCACTCAGTCTAGTATTTGCCCTTCATCACCATTTTTGTCTGCTTTTGAACCATTTCTTACTGACCTCACAATTTTCCTAATTTTCCACAGTGTAAGTGATAATTCCCTATGTGAAATTTTATGTTATGCCTGGCCAAATGCCAAACATAAGTGCAGTTTTCCATCTCTCACTCATCATTTATCTCTTCACTTATCTCTTCAAAGACAGCAGGTTGATCAAGAGTGACTCTCTGGTGTACCCACATAACATTTAGATATCCCAGATTTGATGCTCAGATTTCTGATTTATGGGGAGGAAGAGATTGCCATACATCAAATGATAGTGAGTAATCACAGAACACTTAGAGCTGATGTGGGTGATATTGCGGTGGTAGTGTTGTCCCTACACTTGCAGAGACTTAGTTCTGGGAAGATTACTTGATGAACAGGGAACAATTTCTCTCTCACATTTGCCTTTGAGTATGAGATGAGATCACAGAGATTACATGGTAGATAAACAGATTGACATGAGCTTAAAAATATATTTAAAAGGGGTTTATAGATGAGGATTTTGCCCTGAATATCAGCCTGAGATACAATGACCCAGCATTACTTGAGAGAAGTTACACAGCCTCCAGCACCCCTTCGTACATGTTTTTCTGTAGGGACAGGTTTTAGCAGCTGAATATTTCTGAATCTTGGCCTATACCATAACTGGTATGCAACAGTTGCATATTATTCCTAAAAATGTTTTCTTCAGTATATTAATAGAAAACATGCCTCTTTTCATTACCCTGTAGTCTCTCCATATTTCAGAATTTGAACCCTATAATAGAAGCACATATCTTAAAAATATCTTAAAAATGTATCATTTTCTTAATTCTCAATTCATGTGTTTTTTTTCTCTATTTTTGCCCCATATGATTTCACTCACATCAGAAAGTCCAGCAGCTTCATACCATTATTGTTACCATTAATCTCATTTAAAATAAGAGTTAAAACTAATATTTGACTCACATATATAACCTTCTTCTAAAGAGAAAACATTTATCAGTTCATACTACAGCTAGTCACTGTATATGGCCTTCTTCAATAGAATAGCTTTTTGTGGCAGTTACTATAGTTATCTTTACACAAAAGCTTTTTTTTTTTTTTTTTTTCCTTTTTTTTTTTTTTTTTTTTTCCCCTTGTGGAGTCTTGTTTTCCTTAATTAGTCTTCATTAATTTTAAAAAGGAGATTAGTGCTGTGTATGTGAGGGCTCAGCTGTGGCTGTATGAGGCATTTAGAAAAGGGTATGGTAATTGCCTGTTCTTTCTGTCTCACTTCTGCTGAAGGGTAAAAGAAATGAAACAATAACTTCTAATATCTGATTACAGGAAGTTCTTGATGCCTACATTCGATTTTGCTGCATTGAATCTTCATTAACCCAGTATCTGTTCTCATACTGTGAGTCTGGAACAGAAAAAATTGAGTATATTTCTTTATCAAGCAACTTGAGTTGTGCTTAAAATCCTTCCAGGGACAGACTGAATCTTTACTGTCTCTGCTATCATCCAATTGGATTCAGATTCCTAGAAGAACCTAGGCACGGCATTTTTCAGTTTCTATATACATTTGAAATAGCTGAAGGGTAGGTTGGGGGTATATATGGGTAGATTTAAGGTAAAATGATCTCAAGAAGCACATCTTGTGAACTAATGGTTTTAGGACAAATGCTACAGTTCTAACTAGAATATACAATGCTTATCACCTGGATTCTCCACTCTCTTGCACCTATATATATATATATATATTATTAAATGATGAAGTATCAGGTTAGCCTTTTGGCTTTTCACTGAATGTCTCTGCTTTGTCTGTATGATTACATCTGCGTTAGATTTGCCATATGCATGTTTGTTACTATGTGGTTCCCCTTATGTCATGGTAGGTTTTCTATCTCTGTTGCACCCAAATTCTGAAATGCATTACAAAGAACACCCAGTTTCTGTTTTAAATGGATTACCTTTCAGCTGAACCATTCTGCAGTAAAAATGATTAAATTGTAAATTATGATACAGTCTCTCTCTGTTATTTAGGCCAGTTTTTTTCTTAGGGATTTCTAATTCTCTTTACTTTTATTTTGGAAGGGGGAGGGAAGTAGGAGGTTGTACTGCAGATTCTGTTTTGCCATGGGGCTCATCGCACAAAAATCAAGTGGGTGATTTCAGTACAAAGCTATTTGATTATGCAACATGAAATCACGTAACAGCACAATTGCTTCAAATTCATGGAATTATTTTAATTATCTCAGAGTAATGCTTACCTTTATGCTTTTTTTAAAAAACAAACAAACAAAAAAAAAAATATCTCATGTATTATCTGATTATTTTCCCTAGGCACTCTGGAGTCCATTGTCACTTGAAATGGCTGTGACTACAACATTAACGTCAATGAGAACTGAGGTTCAGGGTTTTCATAAGGCTCAGCCAAGGAATACAAAAGAGATGGTATTGTGATTAAACTACAAAAAAAGTCACAAAATGTGACCGGAAAAAGGCTGTACAGGAGCCAGTACCAGCTTCTGCAGTATTTTCTCTGATGATTTGCTAACTGAAAGAGGCTAGAAATTTAGCTAATCTATGCAAAGCTGAAATTTCAAGGAGAAACCATAAAACCTGTTTTGTTGTTTTGTTTATTTTTATTTTTCCCTGGGAAAATAATAAAAAAAAAAAAGGAAATTCCAGGATATTAACTAAACCAACTGTGATACACATCCTGTGGGAAGAGAGAGAGAATTTAGCATACAGGCAGCATACAGTATTTCTTTGATTTCTGTGGGAAATTCCACTCTGATCTGAAGAAATATTTTGTGGAGGGAACTTTTAACCAAAAAGGATTATTCTTATGTAAAGTTTTCACTATAAGGGTCATTTTTTTCCTCAACTCTCTCCCTCCCCAAAACCCACTCCTTCAAAAAACAATGTTCAGCATATTCACACTTTCAGAATGTGATGGACATTTTTTTAGAGCTCCTTGGAGCATCTTCATTAAAACATGTACATGCATACTTTTATGTCAGTGGTGTTATATTCTACAGCTGACCATCCTAACATGTTGTATGAGACCTTTATGTGCAATGTATGGAGCTAAAACTACCAGTCATTTCTAATTTATGTTAATAACATGAAGCCACAATATTTCACAGAAAATAAGACAACTGAAACTATCTGATACCCAAAAGCACCACCATTTATTAAGCTAACACTTCTCATTCACTACCCCATGTATAAAAATGCATATTTGAATGTCAAAAAAACATTCCATCTGTTATCAGGGATTTTCTTCCAAGTATTTGAAAGCCTGTGACATTACAAAAATGTATCATATTTTATCAACACTATTACTGTTTCTTGCAGATGACTGTGAAAAGGCCACTGTATAGCTAGCGGCTACCAAATATTGCTTTCTGTATCATAAGTCACAGTAATTCAAAATAATGATGACATTTGGCTTTGGAATATGTTTTTCCTTTGGTGACCTGAATTTTTATTGTGTACTTGGCAGATGCTAATTTAAGAAAAGCAAAAGCAATGATCACCATCAGATTTATTTTTGATACAGGTGAACCCTGCAATTTAGCTCTTGTCAGCATGCAAATTAAAATTGTCTTATGCTATTTAGCTTGGTTAGATGACATTAATGTGATTGCTTATGCACCTTCTGTCTCATGGACTTGAAGTGCTCATTTGAGGCTCATCAGCAATGAACTATCTTTGGTGACAGCTACTGTAAATGTACTCTGGGAAATCTGATTTAAGAAAATGGAGCTCTTCAAGGTAAATGTTTTGTGGTGTTTCATTCCAATCCTCCATGAATTCATCAGAATCCTATTTAAAGATCACTTTCTACAAAATTTGTGGGCTGCCACCCTGAAAGAGAATTCTCATCTTGCTTCAAGCAAATATGGCCTTAGGAAGAGTGAAACAAAACACATGCCAAGGATTCAGCCTCTAGTGAAAAATCCCAACAAGGCAGTGTTTAAAGCACACCAGAAAGTCAGCACTTTGTACTATGAAACCCACAACATTCAGTCTTGTTTAAAAAAAAGCTTGATTTTGGACATTGTTAGAATTTTCTTACTGGAAGGCAGTGATCTTTACTCAAACTGTAGACATTGACCCTTCTATTTAAGTAATAATAATGATAATAATGTTTATCCACCTTCTCTTTTTTCTATTTCTTTTTATTTGTAGTTTTATGATGGAGACTGTGGAAGAGCCAGAATATCTGTTAACTAGTATCTGGGTGGGATGGTGTTCCTCTCCCTCTTCTATGTGCTGCTGATGGAATGAAGGGTGCTGAGCTCTCATCTCTCATTCTTTTGGTCCAAAGTCAGTAAGCAATCAGATTATATTCTTTAGGAAATTCTAAATTCTGAATAATTCCTTTTTTTTGGGGGGGGGGGGAGAGGGGTGTTTATTATTATTATTATTATTATTATTACCTTAAAGACAATATTATATTAAAATATTGAAAAGGTGAAATTGAATCTAAGTCTGCTGTGTAGAGTTTAAAGGCCAATTCTGGCACCCTATCGGTGTTGGAGAGCTGGGAGTCCTGGAGCCATGAGGAGCAATGAGCGTGCCTGCAACCAACTGCAGCTTTGCAACCAACCTACTTAGCCCTGCGGGTGCCACTTCCTCCAGATGGAAGGGCAATCTGGCTTCGTCTGGGGTTGGTGGGTACCCCAGACACATTGTTACATGGCCTTTCTTATCTCAGTGCTCCCAAACCCTGTGGTGGATGGGATCTGTGCATGAAAACTGGAAGTTAGTGGTTTCCAGTGCTAGAGCATGACACATGGTAATACTGCCCTGGATCCAGACAATGCTGAGACAGCCAGCATCTGTGAGATGCACCAGCAGAAGCTGTAACAGATTTCCAGCCAAACTCTTCCTGTAGTTTAATGAGAGTTTGTTGGGAAACTTTGTTTTCAACAAATTAACCACTTCCATACCTCTGAGAAGCATTGAGGAAATCCTCTACCAGCTCTGCCAGATCAGAGGCTCCCACAGACTTGCTTTTTTCATCAGTTTTGCTTGAGACTCACATGATGCCTCAGGGTGTGTGTGGGAAAGCACTTAGTGATAGAATAGCATCAATCTGTGAGAATGATTTTTATGGGGAAAAAAAAATCAACTTCACCTAAATGACCGAGACTGAAAAAGGTATGAGTGATTGAGCATTTGAAAGGGTAGGACTCTGTCATTTTGAAAATGCTGCCTTCTGCTTCATTCTCATCAGACCCAGATGGTGTGGCTAATGTTTTACAGTTTCTAGCCAAGTCAAGGACTTAGACAGTAGCAAACTGACTGATAAATCATGCAGAGGGAGCAGCACACTGAACACTTGGCAGGTATTCCTCTGACTCTTTTGTTGGGGAATTTACCAACATAGTTTTCCCAAGAAAATCATAGTTCAGGGTGAAGTCATGCGTTTCTTTTCTTCAAGCTACAGAAGCTCAGGAGCCAAGAGTTAGCTGAGATGCATACCTACGTACGTGCTTGATCTCTTCTCTGGATGCAGTCAAAACCAAAGTGATGCTTATTTTGGATGTTCTACTGTGTTATGGCAGCAGACAGGCATGTTTCCAGAGTATCCAAAAACTGGCTTTTTTATTGCTCTACATTACTTAAAGGATTATACATTATATTTCCTCCTTCATACACAGAGAAGTTCAGACAGTGAGATACTTCATATCTTAATTTCTCCTGATGGTAAAGTTTATCACTGTCCCTATACATCACAAGGTCAAAAGTTGTGCACAGGATAGACTTCATCATCAAATTAATTAGTCAGTAGATCTGGAACACATAGTATCCACACATACTTTATAAATGCAGGGGTAGGACCCAGATTTATGACACTAAATAATCAAAACTGCCTGCCCATCCTGCACAATGTGCTCTAGGTGATCCTGCTTGGCAGGGGGGTTGGACTAGATGATCTTCAGAGGTCCCTTCCAACCTCAGCCATTCTGGGACTCCTGTAAGGCTGGGGACATTTCCCATACACTGTGGAGTTTGTTAGCTTGGCTCCAGCACTTAATGCCAACTTTATGCCTTTGTGAAAGCTATGGGACAGAAGGCAATACTTAGTCTGAAATATTTTTTATAAGGTTTATAACTAAGTGTGCATTTCTTTGCCTTTGTCTAATCCAGAGCATATTTATCTTTCTAAGTGAGTTGGTAGCAAACAAATCCCATATCAATAACCATAGAAAATTGATTTTAGTTTATGCAGTAAGAAAACCTGGCTAATTTAACTTAGCCCATCCAGTGATAAACAATGTTTTGGACACTTCACGTTTCTCTGGTGAGGATTCCTGATAAGAAACCTTACACCTTTTATTCTATTAAACAATCATTTTCTACGTGGTTAACTTCACCTTAGCTGCTTCAGTACATCTGCACAAAGAGGTTTCCAAACAAATCATGACACTTTAAATGGTGTGTGCAATGAAAACATCATGTAAATGGTAACCAGAATAATTTAGAATGTTTTATTTACTTTTTTTTTTTTTTAATAGGATACTGCTAAAATCATACTACCATGCAATTAATAAACAACTTTCTTAAAATTTAACTTTTGCAAATGGCAGCTAACATGAAACAAATAACACTGAAAACTTAAAGATATTCGTAAAGTAATTTAAGGCCAGAAATACAAGCCATGGAAGTGATTATTTGGACATGTATTAAAAAGTCATAAATAACACTTTAGATTTAGTTTGTTTTAAATTTGTGCTCAAATGTCATTAAATCTGTTTAAAATAATAGTAATAATAAAATTGAAATGCTCTTTGCCTCTGGATGCATAAATTTATAGCAGAAACAAACAAACAAAACTTCTTAAAAATCAAGTTGAGTACAAATCAAGGGCTCAAGTCTTGGAAATACTACAAACATTCCCCTGCCTTTTTTTTTTTTTTATTTTATTTTATTTTTGGGGGGGATGTGCTATGTTTGAAGAGACTTTAAAAAACATTAAGGTTGCAGTGAGTGTTAAAGGTGTTAAACCTTTATTGGTACTGACTCTTCCCAGTCAGTCAAATTGAGGAACATTGAATTTGTTCATTCCCCTAAAGGCTTGCACTCTGCTGACAGTCCAGAAGAGATGTCTCATTAGGGGAAGGCCTTGGTTTCTGACCACAGGATGGGCCAGCAAGGTTACTGCATATCACATATGCCATTCCTTTTTGTATTAGCCCAGTGGGAAAACAGACAATAGCCATAAAGATGTATACGTTTACAAAATGTATTTCAAACAAAGTTGGGCAGATGGTTAGTAACAACCCTGCCTAATATCTGTGGAGTCTGAAGCGTATGCAATTCTGAAGCAAAGCCCCCCCCTGCAAAATCTAAAGAATACAAATTTCTCTGACAGCTAGTTTGTCATCACCAGTTAAGAGGAACTGAAAAGGTGTAAAGGCTCAACAGCCAGAGCCTCTTGTCCTCCCTATTGCACACAACTGATCCTGACCAGACCACCCAGGCACACGCACTTTGGGGCGTGTAAGTATGTGGGTGTGAGAGCATGAGGGAAAGGAGGCTATGAATTTACCTAGAGATTTCATAAAATAGACCATCCCCCATGTTCCTAACATTGTCCTTTAGTTTTGTAACTCTGCTTTCATCCAGATCAGTCTTACAGCTGAGTTCTGTAATGTTGATGAAGAGTGAAGCCACTATAGGTGAGCAAGAGCAGAGAGAGCTCCCACATTTTCTGCAGCAGTTTCTCTGCTCTAAGGAGATGAGGATGCTTTGCAGAAGTACCCACTGAAACTCTCCTTTGGCTGCAGTGTGCTGTTGAGCAGAGGTGAGTACAATCAGAAAGATTGATGGTGCTTTCTGAAGGGCTTCTTTAAAGCACCCTCCAACACACATCTTCATGGTTATATCACAGTGAATTTAGCTTGTGATTCCATATAAGTAGCTAAGAATAATAGAGTCTGATTTACTGCTGTATTGCTCTAACTCTGGACTCAATTGAGTTACACAGGCATAAAATTCAATAGTGAATAAATCCATAATATGTGCCTACCCATATAAGTCATTTCCCAAGAAAACGTAAGCATCCTCAATATCATCTCCTCCATAAACAACAAAACCAGAAAAATGAGTGCTGCTTATAATCTCTGTTATGCATCCAGAGACACATTTTAAATGGTTTCTTCCCTGCTACATAGATTCTACTAGACACCATCCATCAAGTAATTCCTGCATATGGATATTGTCTCAAAAAGAGTGATTATAGAACTATTTCCAATACTTATCTGTTTAAAGATTTCCACCCAGCATAAAACAAACGTACCACAGCTGCTTCTCCTGTCTGTACTCATCATATTGGCTCTAAGCAGATTATGGTAATTATGATGGAAATTGCAGGAACTTGTCTTCTAATTAAAATGGAAATGGAATTTACAAAACAAATATGTAACAAACTGTGCTTTCTCCTATAGGAAAATAAACTAAAATACAATCAGCATGGTGCTTCCAGATGTGATTCAGTGCTGACATCATGGGCAGGAAGGGAAGGTTCAATCTCACTGTTTGTCAGCAATGGACAAGACAAACACCAACACACAGCTGTCTACCTGGAAGGGAGCTTAGCCAGGGAGTAAAGGCTTTTGCCTTTCTTTGAAATGAAGGTTGTGCAGCATTTCTGCTGTAAATGTATAAGCGCTGTCTGTCTGATAGGAATTAAATGGAGACATAGCAACTGTTTTTTACCATGTATCTGAAAGGGTATCTCAGGCAATGAAAGCAGTATAGGAGAAATCAAGAAGAGAGGGAAGAAGAAACCCTGAAGCAGGAGGAAATGACATAGGAAAGAATTTGAGGAAAGAGCTGGAGCAGAGTTGTGAGCCAGGAAATATAGTGTCTGTCCTGATAAACAGTGTATGATATCAGAAAGCTTACTTTCTGTGGTGAATAGTGAATGTTATTACAAAACTGTGGAAAAGTGTTTTGTCAAATGAGTGGCACAATAAGGTTTTCACCAATTAAGAGCTCTATTGGAGAAAGTTAAACAAACAAACAAACAAACCTACTAGTAGAAGATTCCTGTAGATTCTATCCAGCAGTGCAGGGAAATAGGAGCTTCCTCCTAAGTGACAATCTCTGAGGCTCACAATAGGACTGCCATGAAATGTAACTGTGGAACTCACTCTTCTAGCATCTTTCCTGCCTCTGAAAATTACGGTAGCCTGTTCTTGCTTTCCTATATAATTTGAAAATGGCTATATTACTGGACTGAGAACAAAGAGTGCCTTTACTTTGTACTAGAGGAGCAGATATCTGGCTCTGACCCATCTGGGTGACGATAAGAGCTTCTTGCCAAGTGTACAGGACACATACCGATAAAAGGGGGAATAAATGTACATTCTCTTTAGGAAAGCAGGAAAAGGAAGGAAACTTAAAAGACAACACCTATGAACGATAAGAAGTGAGCACACTCCTGTCTCTTGTCCAGGTGTAATATCAGGCTTTACATTGATTTAACTTCCACCTCTCTCCCACATATGACTCTCCTTTGATAACAGACAGGGTTCGTTGACCCGAACAAAGCAGCAGGCAAACACAGCTGCAGGATTTCCTGCCAAAGGGGCATCACACTGAACCTTTCACTATCTTGAGGGTCTGTGGGCTTAGGTCTTTTATAAACAGTCAACCTAACCCTTTTCTATTTGTTCCACTAAAGAGAATATGTAAAGACTCAAGGCACACTGCAATAAAACTTTCTTGCAATTAGGACTTAAACCCAGATCCATACCTGGCCTTCATTCAAGGACCTTAGAATATGTTGCCTGAGAGTTTGATTCATCACCTCACAGACCTATTTATCATCTTCTGCCTCAGACATGCCTTCTGAAACAGCATGAACCCCTTTCTAAAATATTACACAGAACATGTAAAAAGTGGATGTTGACTTTATTTGTATGTACGAGCTCACTAGGATTTTTATTCTCTCACAAAATATATTTGCTTTGTGAACTACAGAGGTCTGTGAAGCCATCCTGACTCAGCCCACCTTCTTGACTTGTTTTCTGCACAGAGACCCAACTTCTTCATGAACAAGGACATCTCCAGGTGGGATAGATTACTCTCCTCCCAGCTGGAGAGCTGATAGAGAGATTTGAACTCACATAGTAGAGAAAAGAGCTTTTTCAGAAATACCCTAACCTCTAGTTAATAAGGTAAAATAAGGCACACTCTAATGTCAAGAAAATACCTCAGTTTTTATAAAGGCAGATTTTGTGCCCCAGATACAACCAAAGAAGAGATTCCTTAGGAAACCATGTGAATATTTTGAACCACACCTTCATAAAGGGCTCATTAAAGGTAAGGTCTATCCTAGTCCCTTACAACAAGCATTATCACTTCTTCTATCATTGAAGCCCAAAATTAGTGTTGACAATGAAAATTTACCTTCTGCCTTTAGAGCACAGTAAATTACTGGGAGAATTCTTTCTTGATCTCAGTCTGTAACAAATTAAAAAAACTTCAGCGTCCTAAACTGTGGTCTTTTTGATTGCAACCATGCACAACAGTTTGCTTAAGCTCACTGAGATGTAAATCAAATTATGATTTAAAACTTATTTTTTGTGAACATTTGTTACTTGGCAAAGTAAAATCACATCCGTATTGATTCTACTAGCTTCTCATTAGACACAAGTGTTTGAATCTCTAAAGCTTGTAATTTTTAGGACAAAGTGGTCTGAATGTATTAAATGTATGAAACCAGGCTTTTTAGACCCAATTATTGTATTGATTATAGCTCTCAAGCTCTCTTGAAATATGCCTAAAAATCAGGCTTAATTCAGAAAATTTGCACTCAGAATCGAAGGCCAATAGACCAATTTAGCATTGCCTGTTCTGTGGTTCCCACGTTAGCTGAAAAATTACTTATCATAGTATGGAAAGTTGAAAAAACTATGTTACTTTTCATTATGCTGATTATAGTAATTAGGGGATGATTAACAGTGGACCAGTCAAAGTACTGTCATGCCACATAGTTCTTGTTAAATCTTTTATATTCTGCCATCATTTTCTCTCCCCTGCCCCCTGATTTTTTTCTTATTTTCCTGAGGTTCTTCTACTTCTCACATTTATGTTTTTTACATTACAGTACTAAGGCAATACCTCTGCAGAGTGGACAACAGCTTTAACTTGCCTCCATTTACTTAGCACCTGATACTCCTTCAAGAAGCTTTACTTTAGTCTGATATTTTGAAATATTAATAGTACTGTACCCCATGACTCCATGTTAATAGTACTTCTATCTGGTTTACCTTAAATGTATTTTAATTCTAGATTTGAATGCAGCATTTCATATTACATGTAGTATTCAAACGTTCTGTATCAAAGAAGAAAATAAACATTAATAAACATAAACATAGCAATTGTTTTTAAATGACTAATAATAGATATTGACTTCTTATAACTTCATTTTCTTGTCCACTAAGTATTGATATGGAATGCCTGGAAATGGTAAATTAATTCTGCAAGTATATTTCACTATGTTCTACTCAAATGTGATGCCTCAAACTGAATGCTTTTTAATGGGGTGGTTGGATAAAAGCTTTTGTAGAGCAGCTATTAGTTTTTTCTTCTTCTTACATACCACAGAATTATGTCAGAGTCTTTTTGTAGCTACTGCATGGCTAACTTCATCAGCCCAAGATTACTTTATATAATTATTTTTTAGTATTGAATTTCTTCATTTCAGATAGCACTTCAGATTTTTCCCAAAGACCTTATCAAAGTTCACATTATTATAATCATTAATATAAGAAATCTTAATTTTGTTTCTCAAAATTTTGAATAATCTATTATTAAACAGGCCACTTTTTTTTTTTAGCTGTAGTAAGGCCTAGGAAATTCAGCTCTATTATGCGTGATACAGGAGGGAGAAAAAAAAAAAAAAAAAAAAAAAAAAAAGACTTATATTTTCACTCAGCCAAAGGATAATGAGCAATGTCTTTAAATATGAATTACTGGATATTAGAAGAACTACAGCCTCAGGAGAATGAAGAGTTTTATGCTTTTCTGGAATACCTAGAACAAATGGACAATTCCCAAGTCATGGGTCTTCCTGTGAGCTCTAAAAGCTTTCCATTTTTATTTATTTATTTACTTATTTTCCTATGAGGATTTGATGAGGCTTTTGCTCAACACAGTATTTCATTGTCTAAGTGCTGCCAGACTACTTGTAGCTATTCCTGTGCAGGTACCTAGCAAGAAATCTGCTCAGTACAGCGAATTTCTGAGCTTGTTCTCAGCGATTGCTGGGATCCTCAAGGTGTCACTGTGGAGCACTCACTCTTTCCACAACAGCTGGGATGCTCCTAGAGAACCAGGTCCTCCATCACACCAGATTTGATTGTCCTTGTCAGCCCTGTTACATAATATCATAAATCTCAAACCACAAAAGGCTGCTTAATTTATTTTAAAAATACAAGTATTTTTCATTAAATAATGTAATAAATTAATAAAATAATGTAATAAAATCTTTAACTCTACTTCACCTCTACAAGATTCTGATTTCAACAGGCATCTACACGGCAGTTCAGACCTAGCTGCAAGTGATGGAGATGTAACATGGACAACTCGGGTATGATAGCAGTGAAGCTCTGTACCTCTAGATCCCTGGGGGAGAGCTTCAGCTCCACTGGTCCTAGTATATGTTCAGGCAGCCAGGATGCTCTGAATGAGGCTGAAAAGAAGGACTGTTATGACATCCTGTAGCACACACAGGGAGATCAAGAGGGAGATTGTCCCGGATTCCCTAGCACCAGTAATGCAAAGCTATTTTATTTATTTATTTATTTATTTATTTTTAGGGTTTGCTTCTAAAATTAGAAGCTGGAAGACTACCTGAGCGCTTGTAAGTAATGTGTTTTGCTTCCCCCCGCCTCCCACCCCCCCCTCCATTGGATCTTCTTTACCATAAGACAGGAATAGCAGCAGACAATGTGGAAAATTTGAAGATGAAATGTTAGTTGTAGGTCCTGCAGCCAAAATAACAGCAAGTAACAAGCAGGTCTAGAAATGCCGCTCATAAAATATCCTCTCAAAAGAGCATTCTAGTAAGAAATTGTAAGAGAAAAAACTCACTTTGGCAAATAAGCTTCTGAAATGGATGTAGTCTTGCCAGCTTAAACCATTGAATATGTGTTTCTGTGTAAAGTAGACGTGAAAAATTGTTCTTTTTCACTCTGTAAGTGTGAAAGACCTGTAAGTTCTTTCCTCGGGAAATCGTAAGGGTGTTTTTTGTTTTGTTATGTGTTTTGTTTTGGTGGAGGAGAAGGGAAAATTTTTCAATGCCAGATTTGAAGCCATCCAAACTTGTGGATTCTTATTCTTCCCACTGAAAGTAATAATACAGTCTGTAAATACTGATATCACATCATTTAATTTTAACCATTCACTTAAGGATAATTTCTGATTTCATTAAAGTCAAAGCCTATGATTTTAATAACTAAAGTGATTACAGCATTGGACCCCTTTTAAAACCTTCTAAGAATACATTCTTGTTTTGGCCATTGAAAAAGGAGTGCAAACTATCATTCAAAACTAAGTCTCTTATGACTTTCCTGAAAATTCTTTACATGGTTGAATCGTGTCTTAGATGAGTTAGTTATGAGTGAGTGAAAATACAGCATGACACTTTTGTATGCAACAGAGAGAGTTCTGTTGTCTTTGCCTTGCCCTTGTTTCTAGCTTGTGCCACAATATTTAAAGGCAAAATTTTACTGACAAATATAAACTTTTCTCTAACCTATCATAGAGCTGGGTCTTCACAGAGATTTCCACAGAGGCTCTCACCTCTCTTCTCACCCCTTCTTGTCTCAGAGAAGGTCCTGAACTTTGCTATGGCCCTTTCCAGTTGACTGAGACCTGCCTCCAATCCTTGTCAGGGTAGTTCCTCCCTTGCTGCTTCCTTCTGGGAGCAGAATCAGTCAAAGCCATCCATTGTATTTTGGACAGATGAAGAAAAATTGAGTCAATTACAACATTTTCAGAGAAATGTATTTTTGCTGGAACACACCACTTAGCTAAAGCTTTTTATGAAGACACAATGACTTCAACTTCTTTTTATATTTCTGGTAAGAATTCTGAGACCGGCATTATGCTAGCAATTTTTATTTGAAAGGAGAGAGGCAAAGATGCAGAGGGAGAAGGAGAATAATACAAAAACCTCCCTTTTTCAATACAAAGATGGATATTTCATGAAAGCACTGAAGAGTATCAGGGTTTTGTTCTGATGTAGAAGGTAACCAGGAATGAAATGGCATTCTGCCTGGTCCTGCCTTCTTGCAGGGTATACAGCTGGTAATGGAAACAGCTAGGTGACCATCAGGGCATTTCTTGTGTTACTATTAATCTCAGGATTGTTTTAATTCAGCTCCTCACCTTTGCGCCCCTGCTTGCCCATCTGTTTGCAGCCCCTAGGCATAGCATGCTTTTCCCCTTTGGAGTATGCTAAAATTGGTCATTTAATGAAGCTCATTGATCTCTACTTTGCCTACCAGATGGAGCGCCTAAAGGCTTTGTGTTTGGCCATTACTTATATCTTTCTTTATCCAATTTATCACACATTACTGGGAGCACATGCTCACAACAATGCACTGGACATGTATCAACCAAGAAAGCATCAGAGCATCAGTCCTGCCTGGTCCCTGCTCGGTGTCCCCACATCCCCAGACTCACCAGTGTTGCCAGATGTCTTTGGAGTATCTCTCCCCTTTCCACTCCTACATTTTATGGTTTTTTTGGTTTTTTAACTTTTTTTTTTTTTTTTTTTTTTTTTTTTCTTCTCCTAACAAGAGGGCCAAATTTTGACCTTTAGCTTATGTTTCCTTTACTTTGTTGCAGTATGTTTTCAGGCCCAAATTTTACAAGTACGCTTTATCTACTAAAAAAAAAAAGCTGAGATTTGTATTTACATGGATTTAAAAGAAGGGATCTACTTCCACACTTTTATGACTTCTTCCTTTCACAATTACAAAGTACTTTTCAAGGGGCCTCCCCAAATGACCTACTGTACAGGAGATGGCAGATACCATGAAAATGTTTCACATAGCCCACAGAGCTGTAAAATGCTGTGAAAGAGATGAAAGAGATGAAAGTTGTGCTGAGTGATTTTGTGGAAGTTTTGCCTTCTGCTCAAAAACATCATAGAGGAAGAGTCTAAAAAGTGTATTTTTATTGGTGTTTTCTCCTAAGATATGGGATTTTTAATGAAAAACTTCCCAGGTTTTATATAATGGGAGCTGATTCAATGAACACTAAGGTAAGTAAATGAGTAACAAGGCATTATCCTGGTTGCAGACAGACATTGTACCCGTTAAATAAATATTGACACAAAAAAGAAACTCAGAGGTCTGTGTACAACTGAGTTGTATTTCTAGCCCGGTTGAGTAAGACAGACTAAAAGAACAGCTTATTTGTGTGTCTAGTCATCCAACTCTATGTCAGTCCTTCTTTTAGTAGTGCTGCTTTATGGATGTCCTGAAATAAGACTCTTGGATTGTTGGTTTAAAACACTTGCCCATGTTAATTTAATTTTTTTCCACCCTCAGGAATGAAGCCTAAATCATCAACTCTGAGATTCTCCTCTAAGATTTTCATTGCCCACTTGTTTCCCTCAAGCAGGTACTGCCTCAAAGAAACGTAATGTGATAAATTTAATGTGTGACTTGTAGTCTGTGTTGTCTTGAAGGCATAGAATTTGCCAGAAAATTGACTTAGTGTTCCTAGCTTTCTAAACTTAATGATTACATTTAAAATAATTATGCTGCTGGTCTTTCAGGGCTCCAGTGTTTCCGTGACACTGCAGTGCTGCTATCACTTTGAAACAGTTGTCCTCAGGAAACGCAACTGCTGTCTTTACATCAGTGGGATGCCACATAACCAAATACTTCAGCACTTTGAGGCCTTGTTAATTGTTCACTTCTGATGAATGTTCTGGCAACATATTTATTTGACAATTTGTGACTCCTGAAGTTTCCATTTGGCTTCTCTGGAGCTGCCAAAATATTCACCCTATCATATATGCTGTCTAACAGCATGCATGCTTCAGTTACCTACTTTCAATAAAGAGAGCAGTGCAAACTCCCTGAAAATGTCCAAGTAAAGCAGGAAGTATGTTATACAATTAATTTACCTGTAAATTAAGTTACAGGAGAAATACCCCAGGTGTTTTATTGTTTTGTTTTGGTTTGTGTTTTTTTTTTTTTTTTTTTTTTTTTTACTGATTTGATTCACAGAGTCCTGGGTCCTTCTTATGGTTCTTCTGAAATGCCTTCTTAACCATATGATGACCTAGAACTTGACTGCAATAGATATTTAACAATTTCATATATATACAAGCATGGGATACATACATTTGTATAAAGGAAAGATTCTTGGTCAAGGAATAGAAAAATTATCAGAGGTGGATCCTAAATCTTTATTTTTCAAATCCTCTTGCTCCTAGCTACATTTTGCTTTCATCCTAAGTTGGCACGTGTAATGTCATAAAGGTAATTACTGCAGCAATCCGGGAGCAGTGGTATGTAGCAAGCTGATATATAAAAATGTCAATTTTGTAGCACCACAATGCTTTTTTTTCAGGAAAATTGAAAAGGGATCTGAAAAAGGGTATTAAAAATAATGAAATATAGTCTTCACCTTTATAATCATGTTAAATAACCCTCCTGAGTATTGCTACTATCCTTTTTTGGAGGGAGAAGTTTATAATCTTTTCTGATCTTACTGGCTGAGGTTTATCTCTTCTGGATCCAATAGCACAGTGAGACTGAGCTTCCCAGATTAAAAAAAAATAAAAAATAAAAAAAATAGCATTTATGTATAAAAAACATCACACTTCTCTATGAAGCATTTTTTCCTAAAACAAGAAACTTGAAGAAAGCACCTAAGAAGTAACAGTAAAAATGATTGATTATACACTCATATAGTGCCCGAGAAACTGAGAAGAAGAAAATGTCATTTTTCTAAAATGTAATGACATATTAAAAAAGTATCAATAAGACAGTAACACTGATCTGCAAGTCAGTGTGTGATCATGTGCCCATATTGAGTGAAGAATATTTATGGGAGAGGAAGCCGAGGATGCTTGTTGCTGTTAAGAGGCGTACTCCAGCCAGCTTCTCCATCTATTCAGGAAGCTCATACATTGTTGTAAATAGAGCTCATAGTTACTGGCAAGTACTTCTAAAAATCAGACCATTAATCTCAACTACAAATCATTACCAGAGATGAAAGTACTCCTACTGATTTATTTAAAAGTGTATGAAGTTTAGCAAAAGGATTATCTTTATCTTCAGAGTATGAATACAGTCAACTCTGACAGCTAGACTGCTTAGCTGGGGGATAAAGCTGTCTGTACAGGTTTTGGATGCAGTGCAGAGACACTCAGGATCGTTGTCTGAAGAACCCTGGTCCCTACCATGGTCCCTAATTTTTGCTGTATCACAGTGTCACTGGCCCTGTGTGCTACGTTTTCCAATATGGTTAGCTTGGGTTTTTGTGCTATCCCCAAAGCAGCTAAATTGCTCTTAGTCCCAGTCCAGCTCAGGAAGGTCAGCAGCAATTATCGTGCCCTCCGGAGTGCGATGCAGAAAGGTAAGGGCAGTCAGAGCTGCAGGGAAGAATTTCTGTCTGCTTGCAATAAACTCTTCAGAGGTTATTGGCAGCTTGCCATAAGCATCAGAGCTGAGGGGCTCTCATCAGTGACTATTTTAGAGTGGTGTTTTTGAACTCACTGCTCTGGGAAACTACAAAGAAGAAAGAGAAAAACAATGGAAAACTGTTACAAAGAATCAGGCCTTGGCTTATTTAAGCTGATGCTGTTCCACTGCCTCCTACACAGCCCATTGTGGTTTGCTTTCTCTTGGGAAGGAGCATAACGTTTCAGGAGATGCCCCATATCAAAGGATTCTTAAGGGACAACTGAAGCTTACTTGACTTTCCTATGATACCACAGTGTCTTCAGGCTGTTTCTGGGATTGGCAGACAGCTCAGTGATATCTGAAGTCCTATTGTACTAATGTGCTGCCTATTGGTTTAGCCAGATATACCCTACTGTGGCAAGACCAAAAGTGAAAAGTTAATTTCAGTCTTTTCTTTCTTACTTCTACCTCCAAGCTGTGGACCTAAAAATGTTAACTTTTTTTTTTTTTTTTTTTTTTTTCTTTTAGGAACAGCACTATTTTCCATGAGTTTGACTTTTCTTCAACATGCTCCCTGGCCAATGGATGTGCTTTTCATTACTTATGGGATCATAAGGTATTTGGAGGGCAAACTGGTGGAGAAATCAGTGCTGGGCACCTGTAAAATTTGCAGATCTCAGGAAGAAGTTTTCCAAGGTGCATTGTGCTCTCTTCCTTGCACATCTCGGATCTCTAGTCTGATTTGCAATGCCTGTAAAGCATTACACACTAATGGCTCATCAACATAATGAATGCATGACTAGTGTTAGGACCATGACACTGATGCTTGGGGGCATTACCTCCTCACCTTCCTATCTCAGGCACTGATGATCATTAGTGTTCACATAGCACTAAGGTATCAATTTTATGTTGCATGTGGGTAGTCATTTATTCTAATGATATTTATTCTTTTAAAAGTTTGTTCTAAATAGATTACCCTTTATTTTTGCCAGTAAAAATAGTATTGAATTCAGTGTAAAAGTACCATGAGAATTTTAAGCTCCAAATAGTTTACCTTCCTCTTCCAAATGAGTGATGGCCACTTGCTAACACAAGAGTATATTCACATGTTGAGAGTCTGCATTTTGCATTTTTGGTTTTGTTCAACTTGTTGTTGTTGTTGTTTTTATATAGAAGTATAGTTTCATCTCTGACTTTAATCTTCACTTCTCTGAAAAACAAGGTTTGTATTAGCTTAATTTTTTCCCATTGAAGTTGGATTCTTTCAGTGTGTGGATAGCTGGGGCATGTGGAGAGAGATGGTTACAGGGTTCTTTTGTTGTTGCCTCTGTAATGAATGAATGCCTGGGAGTCAATTACACAGAATCGTTTAGGTTGGAAAGATCATCAGGTTCAACCTTCAACCTAGCACTGACAAGTTCACCACTAAACTATGTCACTACATCTACACGTTTTTTGAATATCTCCAGAGATGGTGACTCAACCACTTCCCTGGGCAACCTGTTCCAATGTTTCACAATTCTTTCAGTGAAGAATTTTCTCCTAATATCAAACCTAAACCTCTCCTGGTTCAACTTAAGGCCATTTCCACTTGGTGCTTGGGAGAAGAGCCTGATCCCCACCTCATGATAGTCTCCTTTAAGGTAATTGTAGGGTATGATAAGGTCTCCCCTGTGCATTCTTTTCTCCATGCTAAACACCCCTGCTCTCTCAGCTGTTCCTCATAAGACTTGTGTTCCAGACTCTTCACCAGCTTCATTGCCCTTCTTTGGACATGCTCCAACACCTTGATGTCCTTGCAGTGAGGGGCCCAAAATTGAACACAGTACTCGAGGTGTTGCCTCACTAGAGAGGAGTACAGAGGGACAATCACTTGCATGGTCATGCTGGTCATACTATGTCTGATACAAGCCAGGATGCTGTTGGTCTTCTTGGCCACCTGAGCACACTGCTGGCTCATATTCAGCTGACTATCAACAAATACCCCCAGGTCCCTTTCCACAAGGCAGTTTTTCAGCCACTCTTCCCCCAACCTGTAGCATTGCATGGGGTCATTGTGCCCCAGGTGCAGGACCTGGCACTTAGCCATGTTGAATCTCATGCAGATGGCCTTGGCCCATCAGTCCAGCCTATCCAGATCCCTCTGTAGAGACTTTCTACCCTTGAACAGATCAACAATTGTGCCTAACTTGGTGTTTTCTGCAAACTTACTAAGGATGCACTCAATCCCCTCATCCAGATCATTGATAAAGATATTGAAGAGAATTGGCCCAAGTACTGAGACCTGGGGACACTACTAGTGACCAGCCTGCAGCTGGATTTTTCCCATTCACCAAGTGTTTTTGGGCCCAGCCACCCACACATTTTTTTTAACCAAAAAAAGCATACATCCATCCAAGCCATGAACAGCCAGCCTCATCAGGAGAATGCTGTTGGAAACAGTGTGAAAAGCCTTACTGAAGCCTAGGTAGATCACATCCACAGCCTTTCCATCATACAGTGAGCATGTAACCTTGTCACAGAAAGAAATCAGGTTCATCAAGCAGGACCTGCTTTTCATAAACCTGTGCTGACTGGTCCCAATCACGTGGTTGTCCTGTAGGTGCCACATGATGGCACTCAATCTGCTCCATGAGCTTCTTGAAGTCAGAATGACAGGTTGCCATTTGACTGGAACCTCCTCTGATAGCCAGGATTGCTGATAAATGATGGAAAACAGCTTAGTGAGAACTTCTGCCAAATCCCTCACTAAACTCATGAGGATCCCATCTGGCCTCATAGACTTGCTTACATCTAAGCAGTTTAGCAGATCACTAACAATTTCCTCATTGGTTATGAGGGCTTCGTTCTGCTCCCTTAACTAACAGCTTAGGGGCTAGTTGTACCTGGAGAACAACTGGTCTTGCTGCTAAAGACTGAGGCAAAGACGGCACTAAGTACCTCAGCCTTTTCCTCATCTCTTGGCAGTGTGTTTCCCCTCACATCCAAAAAAGCATGGAGATTCTCCCTAGATCTCATCTTCTTGTTTATGTATCTATAAAAACATTTTATATTATCTTTAACCTCAGTAGCCAGTTAGAGCTCCAGCTGAGGTTCGGCCCTTCTAACTTTCTCCCTGCACAGCCTCAAACGACAACTCTGTAGTCTTCCTGAGTGACCTGCCCCTTCTTCCAAAGGTCATAAACCTTCTTTTTCTTCCTGAGCTCTAGACAAAGCTCTCTTCAACCATTCCAGTTTTCTTCGTCATGGGCGTGGTACATGGAGACAGCCTGCTTTTGTGCCTTTAGGATTTATTTCTTGAAGAGTGTCCAGACTTCCTGGACTCCTTTGCCCTTCAGGACTGACTCCCGAAGAACTCCACCAATCAGTCTCATAAACAGGCCAAAGTTTGTCCTCCAGAAGTCAAGGGTGACAGTTCTGTTAATCCCTCTTCTTGCTTTTCCAAGAATCAAAGACTCTATTAATTCATGATGTACCCACATTAATTCATAATAGTACCCACATACCATATCATTAGTTCATGATAGTACCCAAATACCACCTGTTAGGAGATAACACAGCCCTTTCAGCTTTTCAGAGGAGTCACAGTCAGCCATTCTTTTTTGTTAAAATATGGTCCTCTACTTGAAGGGATGGATTTATGCTCTGAGTGGTAGGATTTTTTGTAAAGTACACTCAAAAAGACTGAAAAGTAAAGAATGTACTCCTACTTCCTGACTTTCCAAGTATGAAAGTGTTTTTAAATTGGGATTTTTCCAGATTTTACATGGTTTGAACTGCAGCAAGTATCAAACATCACTTCACCACTCCTTTAGTCACTGCAGCAAATGCTTATGTGGAAAAGTGTCCTTGAAGGCAATTTAACAGCTGGAATCATAGAGGAAGAACCAGTCCCTTGTGAGCAATAAGCTCTCAGCAAAGCAAATTTAAAGCAATTTGGCAGTTCCTCAATGGTTCAGCTATGAGCATGTTCTGGGGGAGTAATGGGATAGTTATATTTGTGTTATCTAAATGACACTCATAATGCTAGAGAAAATAGCTGCTGCAGTTGCAGGGAGCCTTGCTGGTCATTTCATGCTGCCACTCATCTCTCTCCCTGCAGGGAATATTGCCTGTTTTGGAGTGGGCTTTCCCCTTGAGGACTGGGCAGCTCTGCACTACCTCTCCTTGTGGAAACCTACCAGCCACATCATGTATTTACTGCATAAAGGACTCTGAAATCATTTTGCCTGTTAATAATCTGGGTTCCTTTTTATTTTTCTTGGAAAGGGCTGTTGAGTATTTTTTATTATTATTTTTTTTTTGTAGGTGTACTTGTAACATGGTCATTGATCTAGCAATTTCCAGCTAATAAAATCCTTTTGTTGTTGTTGTTTTGGACTAGAATTACTTGCATTTTCTGTTAATGAAATATTTTCACTTTCATAAGTAATAGACTTCTATTTAAAAAGATTGAACATAAAACCAGATAGGTCTAAGCCTACATTTCAATTCCCTTACACAATTAAAGTGTTCCATTTTTCTGTAAAATACAGACAGGGAAGGTGTTTAGTTACCAAATTTAGGAGCATGGCAGGATTATAATACGAGAAGTCTTGCTGAGCATGGAATTTTTCTGTTGAATATGAGGAGTCACTGATAAAGAATCTTGACTAATCTGGCAATTAGTGAAAATAACTACAGTCTTTCAGAGTGGCTGGTGTTTTTGATGTGGGAAGCTCTGCACACCATGCCCTGAGTCATTGTCTGTGGTACAACTCATTCATACTGTTTAAAAGTGCTCCACTTCAGGTACTGGGACTCAGACACAAGGAATTATTACAAGTACCCTTCACAGAACAACTCCAATTCTATCATCTGGAAATGTGACGTAATGAAACTGTGTAATAATGATTTTGTGTATAGCTTGAGGTTTAGAAAGTCTGAAAAGAAGAGCAGGTCTAAAAGAAAGACTTCATGGTCTGGGGTGGAATTTAGGATATTTTCTATGTTAAATGAGTTTCAGGCAGGACAATGACAACAAGGTCTGTGCCAAATTAATGGACCTGCATCAGAGAATGGTGCAATTGAAGCCCCATCTGAGCCTCACCGAGTGGATTTACTGTCTGACTTGGTGCTCTGATTAAGTGAACCTGCAGTGCTAGGATGTCCCTGGTTCATGTTGACAAGAAAACCATGTGCTGACCTCCACATTACTTCTTCTACCACAGGTGAAGGAGGTCACACTGACGTTTTCTGTTTGGGTTACTGGGAACATTTGGTTAAGAAGCAAGAAAATTGGATCCCAGTTCAGTTTTGGAGGAGGGAGGAAGAGAAAATTGATGAACTTGTAGATCATACCAAGAACTGAAGCTGGGAGGCTTTGCAGTGTTCTGGCAGGAGATACCTTCTGTCTCTTTCTGCAAAGCTTGCTCAGGAAGAAGGGTCCTGGGGAAAGTGGTATGAGGGACTTCTAGTACCTGTTCTGTTTGTTTATTTGTTTTTATATTATTATATTATATTTATATTTATATTCATAAAAACACAGAAGTACCATGGAGGACAGGAACCATCTCTTCTCTGAGAGCCCATTTGCCAAGGTATGAAGTCATGCCCCTGCAGATATCTCCTCTCTGATTTTGGATTTCTCTGCATCCCTGTCTGTAGAATCATGCAGTTGCAACAAAGAGCAGTAGAAAGGTCTCCCTCTGTCTAGTGTATCACTGGCTGATTAGGACAGTATCCCGCAAACTGACAGGTCAGAGGAACTAAATCACACTTTACCTCTGAAACCATTAAACATCATCCCTCATCTACTGTTTGCTTTAAATGATAGTGAGCAGGACTGCTGACTACTCTGCTCTCCAACTTGGCACCCAGAATGCAGCAAACTCCTGATGTTCAAGTGATGTAACTGTAAGAATCACCTAGTTTTCAAATCACAAAACCATAAGCAGGAGATAGGTTTCATCAGCCTAAGCAACAGATTCTTTTGGTGCGTGCAAAAGCCCAGCCTTGCAGACACAAAGCAGGTTTCACTGAAAAAATGCAGGTACATGAGTTGATTCAAGATGTGGAAGAGCAAAGTAAGTGTTTTCTAATTTGCTTCTCTAAGTTTAGATGTCTAGCTGGAAATTAAGCCCATATGTAGTATTTTGGATCGTATAATGTGGTTTTAGATTCTTTTTATTAAAAATTATTTGACATCATTTAAAAAATTATCCACCTGCAATGTATTACATTTGCTGAACACAGTTCTTAAACTGTCCTCAAGATGAACAAGCAGCAGACAGCTTTATGTTGTTCATTAATACACTCTGTGTGTTACTGTTCAGAGTACATTATTGTTTGGTGTACATGCAAATAGTAAGGAAATAATGAAATCAGTTATTGCAAAACTAAGAAACATGGTGGTACAGATGGGCTTCTGGCATCAGCAATTGCACAATTTAAAATTATTTCCAGAACAAGCAACACCTTACAGAATAATTCACAGTATTGAGTGTACTTTATGTAGTACTCTCATTTCTTACTTGTTTTGAGATCTTAGTCATTAGAACTAGGTAAGAAATGATATTACCATTCATTAAAGTACTTTTATTAATGGACAGACATGAGAAAGATAGCATTTTAAAATTTTAGATTAAAAATATTCAAGGGCATTTTAGAATAATGTTTATTTTATGATTTTAAGTAGTAACTATAATGAGGTGATAAAAATATCTTGCTTTTGATTAGATAAACATATCAAAGTCATGTTTAATTTGGTACATACTTTACAGACCCTAAAAACTTTTTCTGGGAACATTTTTTTTTTTTTTAAATATACTTTCATACTAATTTTAGGGTTTTAAGGGTGACAACGTGCTTTAAAAATAACCATTCATTGTTACTAAATGTCAGTTGAAAAGAAAATAATTGGTGTCATAGTTTTGTGCTTTTCTTTTTTAGTTTGTGTTGATGTGATATGACTTGAAATAAAAGTCAGATGGGTTTGGAAGGAACAAATATGAAAGGTAGAAAAATATTTAAGGGACCATGGACCTACAAAATTTAGCTTATAAGAAAAAGCTCTGCATGCAAGATTTAGTTTAATGAGTGTATAATTTTCATTAATCCACAATTTGTTTACTGGTCATATGGAAATAGTTACAATTAGGCTTGTCTTTGTTGTTGAAATTTCTGTTGATATTTAGGGTTAAATAATTTCAACAACAAATCTAGCGACATATTTTACAAGTTATGAAAAATGTTCACTAATAATTAAGCAAAACTTGTTTACATAACTGTAGAGAATGAATTCAGCAATTCTTATATTTATTAGGATTTATGATGTAGTAGCTTATAAAACTGTAAAAGAGAAAAACTGTAAAAACAGTTAAAAAAAAAAAAAAAAAGAAAAAGAAAAAGAAAAACATATTAACCATAAATAACTTTGTATGTTCCTGAAAACCAGTGAGATGAAGCTAAGCCCTGAATTTTAGACAGCCAGGCTATCTTCCTTTCATGGTTACTTTAGGGTTTTAGAATTTCTTCCATGACAGTTAAGCAACTAAAAATTAGAGTCATATAAAATCAAGACCCTTTTTGTATTATAATTATTTTTGGAAATACTTATGAATTTCACATCAAAGAAAAGAGCTGTCCTCATTTTTCTTAAAAATTTAGAATACGATAAAAAGTGACCAAAACAAAGTTAAAAATAACTTTGCATGGGAAAAGTCCTACCAAGGGAAAATGTTTGTATTCTCTTTAATCATTGGGATATCTATTACATATATAGATTAAAAATAAACCAAAATTAATGTATAGTATGAGAGCTGCTCTTAAAGTATACAGTTAAAAACAAACTAGAATAAAGTAAAATTCCTGTAGACCATTTAATTTTCTCTCTTGGTTTCTCAGTTTCCTGGTGCTGTAGCTGAATGTGGAAATAAAGCTAGAAATCCATATTTCAGCTTTCCATCCAGAACCTGACAGAGTGCGTGTTTGCTATTTAAATATCTCCAATACGTGCTGCCAGTGGGAAAAAATTAATCTTTTAGATAATATTGTGTAGCAAAATTAGGCACTGAAGAGGGAGGCAAGGACTTCACTTGGAAGACACTTGTTATTAATATAGCACTGCAGGTGCATATGGTGTTATGTACTAAATCAACAACACCAGCTAGATGTGCTTCTTGCTTCAAAGGGCTGCTAAGACAATGTGCATCTCCAGCCACTGTCTAGTTCATGGAAGGGAAGTTCATCACTGTTTGGAAGGAGGAAGGAAATCTCCTGGTGGGGTGGCAGAAGCAGCAGAATGTAGGGTACAGGAGGTGCTGATCAGAGAAATGCCCAAAAATCAGCTCCTGTTGTGGCTTTTAAGGAACAGGATTATACATCTGTGATGAAATCTGGAGGAAGTTTGAAAGGGAGAGGATTTCCACTCACATCTAATTGCCCCCTGGGGCTATTGCTGGTTTGCTATTAATTAACTTAAACCATGACAGCAGCCTGGCTTGAACTGTGGTTAAAAATATGCATCTGCACATGTCCTGGTAAGACATGGCTAAGAGCTAAATAATGAATTAGTCATGTTGTTGTCAATAGAACAGGGCAATGATAAGGTCATCTGACTGTACTCAAGGGAGTGTTTCAGCTACCCAGCAGCTTCCCAGCTACCCAGCATCTTCCCAGCTTCCAGCAGATTCCCAGCCTCTGTGAGTGATGATACCTCCCTGAAGCTTCATTCTTTGCACAGATTCCCCTCATTCAGCAGATGTTGATGTGGCTTCTTGTAGTGAACTGGGAGACTATTTCCTCCACTTGCAAATTTTCCCTAGGACAAATGCTACTAAGTGATGACGGATGTAAGTATGTAGACATAAGTAAATATGATGAAGATTTAGTTGCAAATGTCCCCACAGTAGGATGAAATGTGCAGGTGTATACTGTTTAGCTGTCTTGTATTCCATCTGTAATCATTCAAATTAATTTTTCAAGTTAGTAATTTAAAATAGCCTGTGAAATAGAAGCCAGGAACATCTGAATGCTAAACATGACTTAGTGGCTGATTTTATGCAAGGTATCTGGAAAATCACCAGAGGCTGGATTTTTAGAGGTGCTTAACTGCCTAAAATCCTCAGAAGTCTGATTGCGTAGCATTGAATTTGCAGAAGTGGTTGCTTTCTTCCAAATCTGTACACAGTAAGCGAAGTAGGTCAATGTGCAGCTATACTAACATTACTCAGATCATTATTAATAAATGGATAGGTTCCCTAACAGAAGCTACATGTTCTTTACATTTCATCCATCATTTTAAGTCATCGCTATAGGTGTATATGCCCAATTTTAGAAGGGTTAATGACCAGCAACTCCACCTAGAGTCAAAAACTACATAATCCTGTACCTTTTGAAATAGGCTTGAGCCTGAGAATATAGAATATATTTTATATTGCACAAGAAAATTCAGCCACTCTGAAAAAATATTTTTTGCAGCTTTTTTCTTCTCCATAAATAAATATATCTGAGTTATCTCACAGATGTACTGAAGGACTTTGTTTTCCACTGCACAGAAATCTCTCTGAAAAACTCAGTGTTAGTACTGGAAGTGTTGTTATACAGTGACTGCTTTGATAGTTTAGTTGGCTGTAAATATCAGTAATCTGTCATAATTTAACAGGGTGATGATAACTTTCTCTGTTATTTATCATTCTGAGCACCATTTGCCTGTCTGGGTGTGCATGGTAGCTGTAGTAGCTTCTACATTGCTCACTGCATCTTCCTGTAAGCTCACTGCTGAATTTTTCATGATACCACTGGACTTAGTTACTGGGTTCTTGTAAAGTTACTTAATTTTTCTGCAGTTACTGCTACTGTTACTGCTCAGTTTTCAAGTTTCAGAACTAATTCAAAGACTCTTAAATTATCTGTTCCTGTATGAAGCTCAATTTTTATTTCCTTCAAATGACAAAATATAAAAATAAAAAAATATATATGCAGAATTAGTATCATTATTTTCCTTCAAATATACCTTTGAAAAGTCAAGCAGCTTGAGATCTCTGTAGTATTATGCCATGGTGTGGGCAAACGAGCAAGCATCTAGTTTCAATGAAGAAAGCATTTTTGTAACAATCAAATTTTACAGAGGAAGTGTAATTAGAGACTTGCCATCCATTGTATAGTGCCAAAAGCCTTCATTACTTTAATATTTATAATTTTGTAAATGAGATGCAAAAATCTACTGGAGAATAGAGTGTAGTAAATGTATTATCCTGTTCATTATGAGCATTAAAGAAAAGAATTACTTTGACTCCATAGAGAGTCCTTAATAATATGGGATTTTTTTTATATTTTTTTTTTTTTCGCAAACAGAATTAAATAGAGGACAGATAGAAACAGTGTGTAGGTAGGGTCTTTGGCCTTGCGTCCTGTGCAGGTGTTTCATGTTTCTAATATGTTTTGTATTTTGCATGATGAAGTCCTTGACAGTTCCTTCTGTAAATCATTTATTTAACTCTTTATATCCAAAACAGAAACATGGCTGCATTCTGCTACATTACCACGGTAGATTCCCAGCTCTTGAGACTTCAGTGGAATGATTTCCATACCACATTTTATGCAAATGTGTCTGTGGGCAGCATCAAGATCTGTCAGCAACTTGTATTTTAATAATACTTTTAAATTTATGAGCTATTAGAAAATATCATATAAGCCTGAAGTTCAGAGGGAGGTGAAGGAGTTTGAAACCCAAGTCATATCTGCTGCTTAAAACAGAATTAAAATATATTGATGAGCACTACCATTGGGCTATACGAAACATCAATTCTAGCTCCTGTTACATGGCTGAGGGGAAGCTGTTGCCCAAGTAGAGAGAATGTATAATCAGCAAGCTCCTTCTCTGAGCTGCTATAGGAAATAGCATTCTGCTGTTGTGGAGGGTAATAACATACTTTCAGTTGCTGCAGAAGGGTGTCAAGTTTCATATGCTCCCCCTTCAACAGAGAGAGAATAGGTACAGTGCAACGGCCTATGAACATGTGCCAATGAGGTAAGTGTACCCTTTAAGAGGGTCTGTTTATTTGTTTCATCTTGGTGGGTGGTTTTAGATATGTATTGCCATTCCAGAAGTAATAAGGTAAAAAAGCAGAATACTTGCAGTATCACCAAGTACATCTGCCACATTTTGAATTTTGGAAAAGAAAGTATGGCATTTGTAAGACAGCATTACCAGGAGAGGAGTTGTTACTCAGGAGCCTACAGCTACATGTGGAAGAGGCCGTTACAGATTGCAGCCTTAATGGAGACACAAAGTTTAGGGAACGGTGCATGAAGTGCAACAAATCAACATCTGCTCCATTATTAGTTCACTGCTACTAGAGAGCCTGGTGCTATCTGTCTTACCACTGCCAAGAGCACATTTGCTCGTTTGGGATGGAATTTCCAAGCTGCACAAATATGTTCATCAAAGACTGGGGCAAAATTGTTTGCCATCCCCATCAATCTGAAATCAGTTAGATGTGTTTTTGTAAAGTGAAGCTGCTCATTATCATTTCCACTGGTGGAGACTGACAATGTGTGACAGTTTGTTGTGATTAACAGATACAATTTGGAGAGAAACCAAGGCCGTAAAATATTTCAAGTTAGCACTAGAAATGTGAAAAAGCCTTTAAGCAATTGTGAAGAGCTTACACTGGAGTGTCTCCAGCTTTCTTCTGGAGTTCAGCATCTGGAGAGCATATTGCTGTTTATGTTTCTAGGGGAGACTACAAACTTAGGCTCTTTGTACTGTGATGAAGATTTATGCTGAAGAGTTCAAGATATTTAGCATTTCTTTAGAGCTTACAGTTTAGTAGTATTACATGTTGTATTGCTTATTTGTCTTCATTTTTGTCCTGGTTTCAGCTAGGATAGAGTTAATTTTCCTCCTAGTAGCTGGCAGGGTGCTGTTTTGGATTAGGATGAGAAGAGTGTTGATAACATGCTGATGTTTTAATTGTTGCAGAGCAAAGCTTACACTAAGCCAAGGACTTTTCAGCTTCTTGCTCTGTCCTGCCAGCGGGTAGGCTAGGGGTGTAGCAGGAGCTGGGAGGGGACAGACCCAGGACAGCTGACCCAAACTGGACAAAGAGGCATTCCATACTATCTGGTGTCCTGCTAAACAGTAGATAGGTGTGGCTAGCTGGGGTGGGGGGGCTGGCTGCTCGGGATAGGCTGGGCATCCCAGAGAGAGAGGGGGAGGGGGAGCAAACAGCTGTGTGGTGCTTAGCTGCCAGCCAGGTTAAACCACAACAATTTTCCTTAAGATTGTGCTTTAAGGACAAATACTGATGAGATCTAATGCTTTGTGCAGTAAATGAGAGCTTTCAAGATTCCCTGATTCTGCCAAATTCACTGTAGAATGGATGGAGGAAATTTTCTGTGTGAACCTGAGTGCAGAGCCATGTGTTGTCTTGACACTGTGTGTCAGGATCATACTGAATTACAAAACGCAATTATATGATACTCTATTAATATATTCAAAAATATTGCCTCTCTGTGATCAAATGGGTATTTCTAATGCCTGCTGTACAATTTCTACTTTCTCATTAGAAGGCACATGAATAAATTCTGTTGTTTACATGTGAATTTATTTTATATCAGATTGATTTTATTCATCTACCTGTTGTTTTTGTTTGTTTGTTTGTTTGTTTGTTTTCAGCTGAATTGTTGGAAACAGTCCCTTTTGCTGCTTTCTGAAGGTAAAGGACAAGATCTTCACAGCTCTCAATTGCCCGGATGTTGTGCTAACTGACCTTCCATTTCACAGTGTCTTTAACTTCATGAATTTATAATTCAGCCCTGGAACAGGTCAGAACAATATTATTTTTCAGAGCCCTCAGTCATCTGGGTTGACTTGAGAAGAGACAGTGCTGGGTGCACTCCTGAAACTCAATTTTAAGCAAATCAGAATTTATTTTTGTAATCCTAAATTTTACCTCTTTCCCCACTTCTTTTCTAGAAAGTTATGTTGGGGCCCTTCAGGAAGATTCCCAGGCAGTCTGGTCTGCTTGATGTTGGCCATGTATCATCATTGTAGAGAAACTGGGCTGCCTGGGGGCAACTAGTGTTGGCATTGAAAACCTAATTTCATCCATGTTAGTATGCTGAAATGAATGGTAAAGCTAGCAAAATTCAAGAAGGGTTTCTCCTTGATATTCAGCTATTTGCCATAATTTGGGCTCCGGGTTGACTCCTGCAGATAATGTGTGATTGAATTTAGACACAAAGTTGATTTCAGACCTGCTAAGGATTTTATTGTAATCACTTGTTCGTGGTGGTGCTTATAGTGCTTCTGTCTCTTGATTCAGAACCTGTAAAATTAATTGATAGACTTGAACCCAGTTCCTTCAGATGTATTTGCACTCCCTCCAAAATGTTTTGTCCAGCCCTCAGTATTAAAATCTGTATTAAACTGAGGGATGGTATAAAGATAAGCAAATGGAAGCACTTTAAATAGAAGAAAAAATAAAAAAATAAAAAAATATATAAAAAAATAAGGAAAGAAGAAAGGAAGGAAGGAAAGAAGGAAGGAAGGAAGAAAGAAAGAAACAGAACCTTATAAACTCAGGGGACAAAAGCTTTTGAAATAGAAATTTTTAGCCCAAATGTATAATTATTATGCCATTACAAATAACTCAAACTGCTGACAATTTGATACAAGAACAGAAGGTCACATTAATTTTCTGATAACACATCTGGTTCTACATTTTCAAATGGGCTTAAGTTTGAATTAAAGATATCATTCCACATTAATTTAAGATTAGATGTCCAAAGGTGTTTAAATGACTCACTCTTAATGAAATCAATAACTTTTGAAGTTCTGGACCTTTATGATTAACAAGTTCTATAAAAACCAACCTTTGCTTGATGGCCTATTACACATTATGCTCATTTAAGATATAGTATAAAAAATAAAAAAATAAAAAGTCTTAGTCAATCTTAGTCACGAAGATTATTAGAAGACTGCAGCACCTGCCATATGAAGACAGGCTGAGAGATCCAGGCCTGTTTAGCCTGGAAAAGAGAAAACTGATGGAAGACCTCATTAATGTATATAAATATCTGAGGAGAAGGTGTCGAGAGAATGCAGCTGGTCTCTTATCAGTTGTGCCCAGAAACAGGACGAGCGGCAATGGGTACAAACTGAAGCCTAGGAGGTTCTGGCTGAATATGAGGGGGTACTTCTTTACTGTGAGGGTGACAGAGCACTGGAACAGGTTGCCCAAAGAGGCTGTGGATTCTCCTTCTCTGGAGATATTCAAACTCCAACTGGATGACATGCTGCACAATGTGCTCTAGGTGATCCTGCTCAGCAGGAGGGTTGGACTAGATGATCTTCAGAGGTTCATTCCAGCCCCACACATGCTGTGATTCTGTGATTCTGTGATTTTGTTATTCTGTGATTCTGTGACAAAATGTGAAATACCCAACAAGGTAAAGCTGTGTTTACAAGAAAGAGCGATACAGTGCTGGAGGAGACGAAATACCCTGGTGCCCACTTTGCAGAGTCACTGGGCTTCTCTTTTGGCTGGACCTGCTCCAGTCTCATGTATTGTTCTCCCATCAGCTGCTGGAGCACACAGGGTGATGACTACCTTCCCCCACCTGCTCCAGGAGGATTCCTGTTTCTGTGCTCTCAGAATGTTGTGTGCCACAAACTCAAGCTCTATAACTGGGGACAAATGGAGACACTCCTGCAAAGCAGCTTCAAACAATGCTATAGATACTCCTAAAGTCTACCACTGCAATAAATAGGGCTTATCAAACTAGGAGTTGCAAAGAAAACATGGTATTTCTCCTATTAGCCTTTTTGTACTAAAGAGTAACCCAAACATTTAAAAAGCAATCTGTATTTTTATTCTGGCTATAGCACATCTTAGGCAGCTTTAACTCGAGTTGACAACCACACTTTAAACTGCTGCATATGCTTGAACCCTTTGAATATATTATATACATTTCATGACATTTTGACATTGGGGAAGAGGTTTCTAATGATACTTGACTGTCAGTAGGGCAAATGTTTCCTCTCACTGAGTTTAACAAAAAATAAACTCTAGTTTTTTAGAGATGCAGGAGTCAAATTAAATAATAATTTCCAAATCCCAGAGCCTCTCAAGAACTTTTTTCACTTCCTCGCTTAGAGTTGTTTCTTTCTTTAAAATATAAGCTGTCAAATCTGGCCAATGCTAGGGATGATAAATAAAATTTATTTTATTTTATTTTATTTTATTTTATTTTATTTTATTTTATTTTATTTTATTTTATTATCTGTTTGCTTGTTTGGTCATTATTATTATTATTATTATTATTTTTTGATAAATGAAGAAACTATAAAATATGTTTTATCTACTCTTTTGGTTACTGGACTATTTCTGGTATATGCCAACATATCTAATCTGTGTACCAGAGAAATCAAGTCCTAATGATTTTACTGGGCAGATTTTCAGTGTTTGTTCTGAATATTTAGAAAAAAAAAATAAAATCTTCCTTCTTGTTATAAAGCCTTAGGGATTCTCTCCCTTTTTCTCTTTCTCCTTCTATTTTCTGTCTTCCTGTCTGAGCTAAGCATATTTCCTGTCCACATCTTTTCTTCAAAAAGACAATGTATCAAATCTAATGAGGAGGCAGATCTTTTTATAAAATCCAGTATTTGTAGGATTCTAGTTATAAATTTTGCCAATATCCTACTAAATTATACGTTTAAATTCTTATTCACTTGAGTAACATTCTGACTTTTAACCACAATATATTTTTTACTGATCACAAGATGCCTGAAAAAAAGATAGAAAAGTTGGTGAAGGTTAAGAAAAGATTAATGATAGCCAGACACAGAATAATGCTGAAACTTGTTACAGAAAACATTTCTGAAATTAAAAAGATAGCCTTTCATTTTTACAGAATGTTCATTTTTCAACAAAACTGTTTTCAGTCCTTCACAAACTCTTATCAGAATCACAAAGAAAAGAAATGTCTGTTGAAATATCAATTATATGATTGTTTAAGATTTTCCCCATTCCAAAAATTGTTTTCTGCAAGCTCTAAGAAGTTGTTTCGTATGTATGATCTATAAAAATTCAATTCTACAGATGAATTCTGTATGAAACAGCCATAAGTCTATTCTAAGTCATTTTCTCAAGAACCATAACTCTTTTAAAATTATTTTTTAATCATCCTAATTTAGCAAGATTTTCCTTGACTTGAATGTCCATGATCCTTCCAGATCTTCATGTCTAATCACATTTTAAATCTTCTTTCCTACTTTGAGAAGCTTTATGCATTTAAGACTTTGGTATTGCCTCTCCGCCTTCAATGCATTTCTTTTTTCCATTCTACTCTGAGCTTCACATGTAGTCATGTTTCTTGTTTTATAATCTCTCTTTCAGTCTAAAGCACAGCTAGATGAATTCACCCCTAGGTCAATCAGTGCATATAGGTTAAAATGACAGACAACAAACCTAAACCAGCAAAGAATGATATTTGCTTCTTGCTTTGGGAAAAACAATATGTCTTCAGTAATATTTTATTACTTTGGTATTTATTAAGAACACCCAAACTAGATGTAAATGACCTACTTTGAGCATAAATAATAGAACATCAGTGATGCTCAATACTTTTTGATTTGCGGAATCTTTTCATTTCTTGGGCTGAGGTGCTGATCCCTTTATTTAGCTATTCAACTACAGACAACAGTCTTCCCTTTTCCAGATTTTTTTTTTTTTTTTTTTTCCTGAACATTCACAGCTTTCTCCATTGATAATTTTACTGGTTTAGAAACTTATTTTGATGCTATTGATGTCAGATCTGATAAGACTACAATATTTCAAAACATTTCTATAGGGGGAAACAACCACTTATCTTCCTCAATGTCATTATGTTGAAGAGTAATGGACTTCAGTAAGAGATATTTTGGTTAGATATTAGAAAAAACTTTCTCACAGGGCAGACTGTGTATCACTGGAAGTAGACTGATTGTGAAAAGAGAACACTGTCACTGGAATCCTGAAAAGCAATTCAGGCAGCTGTCTTTTAGAAATGGTAAGTGAAGAGTTGATCCAGCCTTACAACAAGAAGACATACTTAATCACAGAATGGACAAGGTTGGAAGGGACCTTTGAAGATCATCTAGTCCAACCCAACTTGATGGTCTATTCCTTTCTTTAGTGATTTCAGAAAAAAAAAAAAAAAAAAAAAAAAAAAGTAACTTTTTCTCTATATTTTTCTCTATATTGTAGAGTTTTATAATGATAGCAATTCTTTCCACCAGCAGAAGTGTTCTCACTAAGGGGCTGTAACAGTAGAGATCAATTCTTTTCTGAGTGATGTCTATCTCTTTGCACCTAAGAGAGCTTGCTGGCATAGGTGTATCCTAGCAGAGATGTCATTTATAGAGTCACAGAAAAATTCAAATGTTGCTGGAAAAAGTACCACTGGACAGCAACACAACAATTCCTTACTGTCTCTGCAGGGTGCTTTTTTGGATCTGTACCTTGAAAGCTAACTTGAATATATTCTACCATGTACACTGTAGACATGCACTAAGGTAATCCATTCACCATCCTTCACAGGAACTTTCCAAACCAGAAATCATGACAGAATAGCAATCACAAAGAAGTCCTATGTATTAATCTTTGCAAAGTCTCACACATTTCAAAGACTTCAGCTGATAGTTGTTATTTTCTGCCATGTGTGTAAAGCAAGAGCAGTAAACCTACCAAAAACGTATTAAATTTGATCAATATAAGGAACTTTTAGTACATTCCTTTGTGGTAAACACAAATATATTGCAAATTATTTGCAGAATCTTCAGATCTTTTTGGCTATTTTATTTTCTCCTGTTTTGTAAAAGAAAGGTAACTATTTGCAGTGGTAATATATGTATACATATGCATATACATTAAACACATATACATATAGTCACATATATACCCATACATATATATATGTATGTGGAAAATTCTAAATATATAAATTGGTTAATCAGTTCATTTAAGGAATGAGCATCCGAAATGCTAGTGCCCAAAGGACATACTGATGATGTTCACAAAGCTAACCTACTGGGTGGCCTGGAAACAGGTAAAACTGAAGAATAAGCAAATAAAATAAGTAATGTAGATTGGAAGGAATATCTGTGAGCCACTATTTATTTTGATCCTGTGCTAAATTTAACCAATCAGGTAAAAGGACTTGAAATCATTCTGAAAGACTTTGGTTTACTGAAAAAAAAGCGAAACCCTTCAATTTCTAATGGTCCCTTGTAACAGATACAGATGGCCTTTTTTTATTCATCTTTCTGAGAAGTTCTAGCATCTCCACTGTTTGCAGCAAGGCTTTGAAATATTGTAGAAAGGAAAAAAAGAAACATCCCTTCTTTGTCCTAAGAAAATCTATTTCAATATAGTGGAGCTATCACATGTTAAACCAAATCACTGGCTTTGGAGAACAGCCTGTACTAAAAACCTCTCAGAAGTGTGAAATCAGCTGTAGCAAAGGAAGAGTTAGCCCTGTTATCGAGTGTGTACCCTCGGTCCTTGCAATGTACCACAGCTTCCCAGCCCTCCTTATTCCTTCCCCCGTTGTGTCTACACATTGTGGTACAGACTTCAACTGCAGGATTTCCAGGGATTTATTTTTATTTTTATTTTTATTTTATTTTTTTTTTGACAGTGACTTAAGTCCATTCCTAAACAAGGTGGGCACAAGCTGGAATGAAGAAGATAATGTTGTTTCTAAAGTTGTATATAACATTGGCTTACCCTAAGTGCCTGACTTTACAATATATATCACTTATAACTCTGATTGAGGACCTCTGTAACTAAGAGAATAAAATAAAATACCAAAAAAAAAGAAAAAAAAAAAAAAGAGAAAAAAAAAAAAAGGCAATTTTCTGGTATCTTTATAGACTTTGCTGAAGTGACTGTGCAATGCATCAAGGGTATTCAGTTCTCGTTATTCTGTTTCACAGCAAAAAAAAGCTGCAGGAGCAGAAGTTCTGAAAAGCTGCTTGTTAAAGTCCTTTCTGCTCTCAAGTCTGTGAACTAACAGCACGTTATTTTATATTTATACACTATAAATTCTTTTGACATGAGCAGTTGGCAAAGCTGGTCTCAAGACTAGAGGGACAATTGCACTTTCTGGGTTACTTTTATCTCTGTTAAAAAGTCATTTATCATTCAAGTGGTTTTAATAAAACACACCAACACAGTCGATTATATACAGTTTAATAGGATCATTTTCAATAATATAACTAAAGCCTTTATGATGGTAAATCACATAAATCTACTGTAAAGGTTTAATCAGTTTAGACTTTCCTGCTATTGGCTGGTTTAGATATCCTTGTCCATCTGCACAGTTCACTGTAGTTCAGTAGGCTTGAAATTGGCATACGCATACTGCAATTATCCATGGGCTTACACTCATTATTTTTCTCCTAGATATTTGAGTGCTTGTGTAATCCTTCTTGTGGAAAAAAAAAAAAAAAAAAAAAAAAAAAAAAGAGGATGATAGGATGATAAAAGCCCATAAAGTGAACTCTAGGTTGAGTTCCTCATGAAAAGGTAAAGACATCTGGGTGGAAACTAGTAAGCTCTCCTTCACTATCTATCCATCCTACAAACTTGTCCTTAGCTGTTGGTACAGGCATAATAATGCCTGTTAGTTGCAGAATAATCATACATACCATTCTCTTATGGATATTATCTAGATTTATGAGGGGAGTTTGGCATGTTAAGCAAGATGTAGGTACTGGTGGCACCTAAATCCCAAACTGGAAGCTAAACACACTCCAACCTTTCTCCCAAATGCAAACTTATGAAGGAAACAGATGGATACCTTATGTGCTGAGCACCCCACTTCTCACTTGCAACCTAAATGCCTTGGGGATACCTCTGAAAAAGTCATTTGATATACTCAGCCTGGAGGAGTGAAACAGATCCTGCCTCAACAATAGTTCTCAGTGGTTTTATACCATCAGAAGTGAAAGGAAAACCTAAAATTTTGGACTCAAGATTTCAAATAAGGCCTTAATATTCTTGGCTTCCTTTCATTATTATTTTTTCATTTTATTTTTTTTTTGGCATGCATGCATATTTCAGTATATGCTTGATTTCATTGGCTTTAACAGGATTAAAGTCTTCACTGACATGTTTAATTAATCACCTTGCAGAATTTGGACGGCAGTCTGGAGCACTTGTATTGATTTCAACTGGTTTCTGTCTATCCAATACTAGAGCAATTCATGTCATTCCTTCACAAAATGTTGTTGCTTGACTACTTTCTGCTGAAGCAAATGTCCCCAATCCATATAAACACTGGCATCTTTTATTGTGTGTTTTTAGTGTCTTGTTTTGTTTGTTCGTTTGGTTACCTAAAGGAAATAGGAGAGAAGACAGAAATGCTTGTTTCAAGACAGCTGTGGTCAGTTGGTGTGCCAGTCTTCAGATCTCTGGGAAACGTGTTACTATGGATCTCCTGCAAGAGGATTAGTCTTTAGAAATATTTCCCTTCCAACCACAAAAACATTCACTTTTGGTTTCTTCAGGTAAGAAAGTTGTTATCTAAGGTGAACTTTTAACAACGTAACAAAATTCAGGATACATAAAACCACGCAGGATACATAAAATCCTACACCACTGGGGAATGAGGGAGTTTGAAGAATGTGTGCAGCCCAGACCTGCCTAGCACTTTCTACTATGCTTGTGGTGGGTTCGCAAAAAAAACTGGTCAGAAACAAAAACTTTTAGGCTGATTTTACAGAAATTATGAGCATCTGGAAGTCTAGATGATGTCAGAGGAAAGTAGTTCATTCTCTACATATTGAAAAACAGTACTGCAATGAACAAATATTTCCTGCTAATTTACTTTGTAATTTACTTCATGGTGCCACACCAATGTGTCTGTGTGGTGTTTTGTGAATATAAATGAATTTCTGGACCTGCTTTCTAATTTACATCAGTCTTGCAAAAAGTGCTAATCCCATGACTTTCTCTGGGTTAACAGTGACTTCAAAGAGTTTGAGAGAAAAATTTCAAAATATGCCTGTAATCTGCAAAAGGCTTTTAAAAATGATGGTTGTCTCCCCTGCTCATGGATGATATGCAGGAGGCAAACGAAAAATGACCACTTTTTGTAATACCAGCTGTTCCATAGCATTCTATGATTTGTCCTTGTACCAATTTATGGCTTTTATGACAGAATTAGCATAACTCCTTCCAACACAGTCTTTCTTACAGGTGAAGACTGTAAGTAAGATGAGGAACATAGTCAGTCCCTCACTACAACTTCTTATTTCTCTGAGGTTTCAGATAGTTGCACTTGTTTCTCAAGGAGTACAATTCCAAATGTTTAGTTTCATAGCTTCATAGCTGCCAGAATATTTCAATACAACAAAGGCATTCTGTTGCGATGTTGACACTGGCAATTCTTAAATGGACATACTTTTAAAGCAGCAGAATGAAAAGTTATTTCTAGCTCGAAAGCTGAATCTAGCTGAAAGAATTGAATTTTGCTTTGGTTTTCATAAAAATGAATATTGCCATGATTTCTGGATATCTTCTGATTTTCAATGAGCTGCATTTTAATAAAGGTTTGCATTTTTTTTTTCTCTCACATGCTCTTCTCTTTTTGATCCTCATTGGCAACCAATAATAATCTGTTTATATTTGTAATATTGAATTGGTTTAAGTGCAATCTTGAAATTTGATTTCACTATATATTTTCCATTATAAGTCTGAAATAAATATTTTTTCTCCTTAGACTTGATCTGAATTATATTGATGCTATGTTGACCAGAAAAACAGTATGGAATCTTATATTATTTCTCTCTTTCACTTACTCATCGAAGTACACCTATACCCTGGAATAATAACTTTATTCATTGCATAGAGCTTGACAAAAGTTAACATTGATATTGCAATTTGATTACTTACTGCATGATACCACATAATGAATCTTATGATATTACAATCAAGGAGAAAAATAAAGATATCTCAAAAGATCTCAAATATTTGCAACTTAAATTCTTCCAGACAGAATGAAGGAGTGAGGGAGATCTGAGGAAGCCAAAACATCAAGCAGTCTATGGGAAACCTCCTGAATAAATGCAGAAAAATAGGCCTGTGAGTGCTGAGCCAGAATGAACTTGCCCACAGTGCCCCCACACAGCAATGTACTGATACTTCCCCTGATTGACCTTAAAAGGGTTGCCGGGACCTAAAACATTTCATTATCTTTAAGCTCCAGTTCCTTGCAATGAAACTCAGGGGAGGATGATGTCACAATCATCTGTCACAAAGATTTATATTCTAAATTAGAGTTAACTACAGTATATGTATGATTTAACAGATTGTCTTTACTATATTATAATGTCAATGCTGGACATTGCATGCTTCATTTGTCTCTAGCTGGAAGATTTAAGGGGTAATAATCAGTGGCTGTAGGGGACTATAAATCATCCACTTTGTTAATCGGCATTTTTTTTTCAAACATGAGAAAAAATTGAGCTTGAAAATGTACTGTAGGTGACCTGGTCTGACTATGTTTCCATGTAAAAGAACACTCTTCTCCCCTTCCTAAGGTCTAAGGTAAAACAAAAATTTAGTTGTATATTATGAATTTAATATATTTAGGTATTTACAGAACAGTTATCTTTGATGAGATATTCTCACTTATAGTATCATTTATAAAGAGAATGCATCAACAGCTCTTATTGACAGTTATCACGAAACTACATCAATAACACAGCCATTGGATTTTGTTAAACATAATTTTGTTTGGAAGAGGCTCAGAAACTGTATAAAGTCTGCCACAAAATAGACTTCTGTGTTAAGAAACTTCAAATTAGCTCCCACTTCTACGTGACACACAGATCACATCAATCTTATTCTTCACTTTGCTAGTTTTCATTGCTGTCAGCTGAGCCACTGTATGAAAAACAGATTGCCTAAGTCAACAATTTTTTATCTAGAAAGCAGAATAACTCTCCAGAGGCTGACAAAGAGGTGTTACTAAAAATGTTTTATATTGTGAAGAAGTATATGTCATCTATAAAGAACACAGAAACTGCAGCATGTTTGTACACCAGAAAAACCATCACTGAAAAACTGATTCAAACTGGATTTGGTAAAAAAAAAAAAAAAAAAAAAAAAAAAAAAAAAAAGACGACACATAGAGAAGTTCAATGTAAATGACAGGTAAAGATGGGCATTTTGAAATGTGGAGGGTCATGTGAAATGGAAACTGGGTTATGCCTAGGTTCATCTGAACTCTTTTGTGAGTGATCTGGCAGAGTTAATAGTTCCATAAATTATACCAAACTTACAGGGGCTGTCATGTCCATAAAACTGTAGTGGCATATACAACTCACTGCTGTGAGACTTCAGCAAATTTCCAAGATTTCATGAAGAATGGCAGGGAATTGTCCAAAAGTTTAGTGTGACAGTGACCAGATATTTAAGGAAATTTCCTTTACTGGAATTTTTATCTATCATTGCACACAGTTTTTTTGTTTGTTTGTTTGCTTGCTTGCTTGTTTGTTTTTATATATATATATATACTCACCCTGGAGGCTTTAACCTGTGTGTTAGAGATAGGAAAATATCCAAGACAAACCACTGGTCTTCTCACATACGCACACTAATTTGGACTTTAGATAGGGAATAAAAACAGAAAATCTATTTTGCTTGGGGAAAAGTTTTCAGAAAGTAATTATTCTACAGTAGAAAATCATTCGGAAAATCACTAGGGTTTTGATATAATAAACAATCATAATTCTTCTTCTAGCAAGAAGGTCATGTCATGCAGAATAGACGTTACATTGCAATGCCCTTCACATATTCAAATTCTCAATTATCCACATGTTTTGAAGGTCCCCAGTGACATTTAAAAAGACATGTTATGAAGTAACACAAAAACATGAACACTCATGGAAGAAAGAATTTCTGCAATACTTAAGTGGGTAGAATAGAGCAAATTTAACAGTAAATGAAATTAAAATGAGGGGCTTGGTTTGACTGTAAAATTATGTGTCAAATCTATTTAGCTAGTGAAAGTAAAAATCCTTCCTTAAAATTAGAAGTTCCCGTTTCTACTAAGGAAAAATATGTTTTACTGCTTACGTCCTAAGCTTTCATAGTAAAGAACACAGCACATGAAACTCAGTAAATTCAACTCAATTATAGTAACAGAATAGTATTTTTTAGTGCTATTTCATTCCTGAAATAACAAATGTTAAGATCTTTCACAGAATCACGGAATGGCTGTGGTTGGAAGAGACTGTGTAGATCATCTAGTCCAACCCTCCTGCCAAGCAGGATCACCTAGACCACATTGCGCAGGCTGGCATCCAGGCAGAGTCTGAATATCTCCAGAGAAGGAGACTCCACCACATCTTTGGATCTTTGGGCAACTTGTTCCAGTGCTCTATCACCCTCACAGTAAAGAAGTGCCTCCTCATATTCAGATGGAACTTCCCGTGCTTCAATTTGTTCCCATTGCCTCTCGTCCTGTTGCTGAGCACAGAAAAAAAAAAAAAAAAAAAAAAAAAAAAAAAAAAAAAAAAAAAAAAAAGCTTGATCCTCTCGACACCCTCCCCTCAGATATTTATATACATTAATGAGGTCTTCCATCGGTTTTCTCTTTTCCAGGCTAAACAGGTCTGGATCTCTCAGCCTGTTCTCATACAGCAGGTGCTCTAGTCCTCTCATGATTTTCATAGCCCTCCTCTGGACTCACTTCAGTAGCTCCATGTCCTTCTTGTACTGGGGAGGCCAGACCTGGACACAATACTCCAGATGCAGCCTCATAAGGGCTGAGCAGAGGGACAGGATCACCTTCCTTGACCTGCTGACAATGCTCCTCTGAATGCACCCCAGGGTACCGTTGGCCTTCTGGGCCACAAGGACACATTGCTGGCTCATTGCTGGCTCATGGCCTGCTGTCCACCAGGACTCCCAGGTCCCTCTCTGCAGAGCTGCATCTAACCTGTAACACATAGATAAACAGCAGTTTAGATTAATAAAAACCCTCACAGGACTATGAGTATCAAGGTGCAGGTGTTCATAAATGAAATTTGCTCCCAATTAATTCCCATACCAGTGACTAGGGTAAGATAATGACATGTGTCATACATATTAGCTCAGCTATTCCTTTGCCAAGGCTTGGCACTGAAAATGGACCTCTGTATTCATTTGCATAGGGTGAAGTTTGTAATCATAATTTATAATGATAATAAAATTGCCATTGCCACTGTTTCCAGAGAAGTGTTTTTGTTCTATTTTTTGCAATGATATTCAGGGAGGTATAATGCCAGTCTACAGTTATAAAGAAATAAGATATGCAGAAGTCTAAGACAATGTGCTGCTCTCTACAGTCTTATCTGTATTGCTTCGGCAAAGAGCAACTGCAGCATTCAGATGACAAATAAATCATCTTTTGGTCTAATGGATGTGTGATAGATAGATTCGACTTTGCCACTTAATTAATAGCTAGGAACTGCAATACTTGATTAATGCACTGAGCTCTCTAGAACAAAGAACTCCTAATTATTTTTTGCGTAGTCAAGGTATTGAGCTATGCTGCTTCCAATAGTCACTTTGTATGTCCATTTGTCTTTTACAGATGAAGTCAAAAGAGCAACAGTAACTCTAATTGCTGATGTGAGAGCCCCAAATAGAAGGCTTTTGCTCAAGTGAAACAAAATTCCACTGATTTTGGTAGGAATTAGGTGATGACTTTACATGTGTATCCTAAAATATCTGTGGTTTCTTTGTATAATCCATTATTTTTCTCTCAAACCTCTGATTTCAGTTCAAAAGTACTCTTAAAATAGAGATTACACTACAATATGCCAACAGCTGCTGCCACAAAACTGCAGCTGAGACCAGGAGGTGGGGAGAACTCATGTGATGGTGAGAAGCAGGCAGGTGCCTACCTTGAGATCTGCTGGCTGTGTTCCTATGAAATTTAATAAAGTTTGTAAAACAAACAAACAAACAAAAGAAATTAATATATATATATAGTGTGTATATATGTATACATATACATATATATGTATATACTGTTGGGCTCACGAAAGACTGGGCCTTTTCTCTGTTGCAACAGACTCTGTCCCTCCTTTCAGAACACACTGGAATGACACACATCCTCTCAAAAAGCCTGAGAGACTCTTGTGGTCGATGAAGTCTGGGTGACAGCTGGAGAATGATGTTGTGGCATGGGTTCAGGTGTTAAAATAAACTAAATGAGCATATGTGGTAAATGAAGCTGAGAAATTATTCTATTCTTGTCAAAGGGATTTGGCCTAAATCTACCAATCAGGTAGCAGCACCCTAATTTCCAGGCTGCCAATCCATGTGTTCTTTGTCCACCATTAGTGTCATCTCTCTGTGTTGGATTCTGTTCCTCATCTAGCAGCTTAAGAGATGTGCTTCTGCCCTGTTAGTGGGGCTTTATGGGCAGAGCCACCACAGAACGGAAGGAGACATTGTAGTAGGACTTCCCGTTGTGGTTCACCTGGAGGATGGATTGGAAATCAGGGGAAAGACATCCTGTTATAGCCATCAGTTATAGCCCTGGTGTGTAAGTTACAAACTTAATGCTGGAAACCAATACAACATCCACAGGACAAAACTGCAGGGGAAATTGCATTACAATATACCATCATCTGAAAGCCAAGTTTACCTGGGTGTTTGTAACAAGGTGTGAAATCAACACAGGGGTTTCACTCACACAGTGGTTATGGTTTTAGTGTACAATGAAGTTATTCAACTTTCTTTCAGATCAGTTCCCATAATGGAGCAAAGATTTAACACATAGGTCAGAATGTAAATCTGGATAAGAGCTGTTTAGACAAGAATTCATGGAGACAGAAGCAAGTGAGAGCCTGTCATTTGGGTAAAACTATTTATGGTGTACTTTTGTACTGTTATTGCATGATCTGATGTTGGGAAACATTTTGGGTCTTTGTACACATTGGAAACTTCAGACAATAATTATGGCCAAGAATTCATCTTTTCAATCTGTATTACATAAACACATTTTATTTTATTTTATTTTATTTTATTTTATTTTATTTTATTTTATTTTGTTTTGTTTTGTTTTGTTTTATTTTGTTTTCTAAATTAGTCTTTTCTGTCTCTGGAAAGTAATTCTATGTGATGTGCTTGAAGCTATAACTTAAAAATATTCAGAATATTGAGTGTAAAATATAACAGTTTTTTTTTTAGTTCATTTCTAGAGACAAATCAATATTTCCATTTAAACCTATAATTTTTAAAGCTAGCTGGTAACTTTTGGGGGTCTAGATGCATTTTGTTTTGTGTGATGCCAAGAAAACTCTCCACATTGCCAGAGCCTGAGTTAATAGTCACCCACTTTAACATATGAAATATTTATAATAGAATAAAATAGTTCAGTTGGAAGGGACTTTCAAAGATCATCCAGCTGTTAGATCTGTTCAGGGCTAACCAAACATTGAAACATATTAAAAAGAGGACTTTGTCCAAATGTTTATTGAATACTGGCAGGCATGGGACATCAATCAACTTCCTAGGAAGCCTGCTCCAGTGTCTGACCACCCTTACATTAAGAATTAATTAATTAATTAATTAATATAATTTTAACCTCCCCTGGTGTAGCTTTGTGCTGTCCCCTCACATCCTCACATCTTGTCATCAGTTACTAGGGAACAGAGACCAGCCCCTACCTCTCCCCTCCTCAGGAAGCTGTAGGTTGTCCCAGACTCCTTGTCTCTAAACTAGGCGACCCAAGTGTCCTCAGCCTCTCCTCATAGGACATTCCTTCCAGACCTTTTTTTTTTCCAGCTTTATTGCCCTCCTCTGGATACTTTCAAGCGCCTTAACATCCTTTTATATTGTGGAGACAAGAACTTTACACTGTATTCAAGGTGATGCAGCACCAACACTAAATACAGCGGGAGAATCGCCTCTTTTGACCAGCTGGCTGTGCTGTGTTTAATGCACCCCAAAATAGAGCTTGCCTTCCTAACTGCCAGGGCACACTGCTGGTTCATGCTGAGCCTGTTATCCTGCTGTCCTGCCTGCCTTTAAATGCACTCTTGAAAATAGGAGTAAAGTTTCTCATTCATTTTAGCGTTTTTTAGAAATCTTACCTTAATTCTGTGTTTATGCATATCACTTATCAGCTTTGAAAGTTCTGAACAGATTGTTAGATGCTCTGGAAAATCAGACAGCTTTAGCTTAGACAAGCTGGGTTTCTGAGGCTTCTTTTCCTTATGAATAAAGACAAATACCTGCAGAGAGTGATTCAGAGCAGCAGACTAACTGTAAGTGCTCTGATTCATCTGCTGGAGGAGTGCATCTCTCTCTGGTGACTCCAGATGGAATTTACCAACCTCCCTCCCTAGGCTAAAGTTAGCCTGCATGGATCTTACCTGCTTATTTTTCTTGTTAGTTCATTTCTTCTGGCTTCATAAAATATTTAATGCTGATGAGAGAATTTCAGCACTGTTTCCCAGCGCCAGGTTTTCTCCAAATCATACTGAGTTTTGCACCTGAGATTTTGGGGTGAAGGGGTTAGGGTTTATAATCACTTCAGATTGAAAGTTCCCCAGGGAGACAAACACATGATGCCATCTTTTCATAATAACTTTGGAAATAACTTCAACACACTGTGTCCTTGGTGTGATGTGCTTGATTTGGTGGCTCTCAAGTTATGAATGATGTTTATTATGTGGCTAGCTGGGATGGTGGGAGCGTCGTGGAAAGGAGAGGCTTACTGCTACCCTCAGGAACTTCTGGGCCTGATGAGGAAGGAGAAAGTTCCCCTCCTAAAGACTGAAAGTTTGGGCAGAAGAAAAGCATCATGGGGAAAAGCAGAAAACTTCTATGAGACTCCTGAGACATGTAGGGAAGAACAAGCTGGGTCTAAGAGGAGGGGGAAGGGAAAGGTGTCCTTGACATAATGCAAAACGTTGAAAACAAATCTTGCTTGAAGCAGATCTCATTCAATTCTTTAGAGGTGAATCCATACATGTCAGGATATTCTGGTTAAGATCCCCACAAAATTAAATATTATCCAGACCTGACAAGAAAAAATACCTATCTTCCAATACACTAAAATTTTGAAGGAAGATGATAACAAAGTATTAGAGAAAGAAGGTAAAAACAAGCCTACCCATTATCAAAATAGGATTTAGGTCTCCAGATTCCTTAATTAGCATGCCCTGCATGTTTTGTTTTGAATTCTTTTGTTTCTTGCTCCATGATATATTTTGCTACCAGTAGAAAGAAAATTAATTGCTCCTGAAGATTTTACTGCAGAAGTTAGAGGCAATGTATTCAAATTTAATGAAGTTGTCACTCAGGTGTTCCTTTTTTCGTCTAAAGGCATAAAGGAATATTTGCTCTCACCACAGTTCTATCTATGCTTTTTGGTATGCAGTCTTCCCTGATATAGTGAACTGTTCAAAAATCCAATTTTAGTCTACAATTCTCTGCTTCCTAATTGGTATCTTTTAATGTGCCTTGTCTAAGGTCTGTATTGTTCTCAGTGAACCTCTCTGAACTGTTTTGAAGTGTGCTCTTTGAGGAACAACCTTCATTTAGGAAAAATGACTGTTAGAGTTATGTGAGAAAAGATTGTGGCTTATCTAAAAGGATATCTCTAATTGCATGTTCTCCAGATAAATTGAAGTTCTAGGAAATTATGTTACAAAGAAAAAATAAAGGTCAGAGCAACAAGTGAAACTGTCACATTCCATTGCCTGCAGTACTAAAATATTAACGATGCCTACCAGGGGTATTTCTTGCATGTTAATAAATCATTATGGTTGACTCTGGTGAAGAATCACTGTAGAATAAAATAGATCATATCTTCAGAGAATGATGTTATTCTCTTTCAGATTGGTGTATTATAATTTCCTTGTTTTATCTTAAACAGTTTCTACAGGAGAATTTTCTGTTGTCATGTATTAGATGGAAACTAATTACTCTGATAGTTTGGTGACTGAAGGCATTGATACTTTATATTACTGAATTCAATTGGCTTTCCATGGGGTAAGTTCCATTTTATGCGTTGTTCCTCTAAGCACCACATGTCCCAAAGATCAAATTGCCATCTAAAATTCCCAGTTTACTAATTTGATTTTTTTTTTTTTTTCTTGCTGCTAAGATAATTGATCTCTTCATTGTTAGATCATTTCCTTCCTGAGCTGAAATTGATGATAATTAGATGCAGGAACTATGGATAAAAGACCTGCTTTAGAAGAAAGTCAATTGCAAGTGTATGGGTGGAAGATATATTTAGTTACATTATCACTATAATATGTATCTATTCAAAAGCTTTTTCTGTATGCAAAAATAGTATGAGAAAAGGACATTCTGGAGAAAAAACAGCTGCTATGATTTTGTAGGGGATCTGATAGAAGAGAACAAACTGAGCAGAGAGCAACTTTATTCAGAAACTCCTTCATTTCAAAGGTAAGTGGAAAGCTCTTTGTTTAGCATCCATAAATTTTTCTCTACGTGACTTTTAAAATTTTGACACCTACCCCTGGTTCTTTGCAGCTGTTAAGGTTATACCCCATCTGTGTGCCTACAGAGCACTTCTGTCAGCACATTCCCAGAGCTGTCAAGTCTTGCATTTTGAGCCTGAGACTCAATATAATTTAATCCCTTTCACATTTCCATATAGGAGTGTGACCAAGCATGTTTCCTATGTGGCTCTCTAGTTTCTGTCAATCTGCAGGACCTCACAGACCAGTTGTATGTATCCAGCACATACCTGTCTGCCAGATCTTTGTGCTGAGAATCCCATGCCAGAGTGATTGAACCAGGCTGTGCTATAACCAGGAAAAGGTACTGTTAGAAAACACCTACCAAACATAAGACAAGCGCTGCAGAACCCTGTCACATGTTGTGAGACAAATGGGGAACATGTCTATCCTGTGGTTTGGTGGGTAGTTCAAGAAGGATATTAAGTTTAAGTGTGTGCAGAGAAGAGCAATGAAGCTTGTGATGGGACTAGAAAACAAGACTTATGAGGAGCAGTTGAGGGAATTGGGATTTTTTTAATCTTGGGATAAGGAGACTGAGGGGAAACCTCATCCCTCTCTACAGCTACCTGAAAGGAGATAGCAGTGGGAAGAGTGTCAGTCTCTTTTCTCAAGTGACAAGTGGTATAACTTGAGGAAATGGTCTCAAATTGCACCAGGGGAGGTTTAGATTGGACATTAGGAAGAATTTCTTTGTGGAGAGGGTGGTCAAGCATTGGAGAACGCTGCTCCAGGAAGTGGTGGAGTCCCCACCCCTGGAGGTATTTAAGAGATGTGTGGACATGGCACTAAGGGACATGGTTTAGTGATGGGACTTAGTAGCTCAGGTTGAAGGTTGGCCTTGATGATCCTGAAGGTCTTTTCCAACCTAAATTATTCAAAGATTCTATGTTCAAGTGTCATCCAACAGTTGATGACATACCTTTCTAATCACCTGGAAAGTGAGTCTTGTACATCAGGATCTTATTCAGCTGAGAGGTCTGAATTCACAGTGTTTCACTTGAAAGCTCTTTTATATGGAAGAGATGAATAGAAAGAGCCAGTGCTAAACTGAGGTTAAAAGAAGAAAATCAATACTACCTCATATTTCTATTTGTGGAGCTGGGGGAAGAGTGCCTATAGGTCATTATCATGTGATATTGTAAAGAGATAGAAATAGTTGTAATCATATTTCAGAAGGATAGATTAATTTTAGGACACTGAGCAAAAGTCCAAATTAGCTTCAGATTAAGGGCCTGCTTTCTAAGACCAGTAAGAGTAGAGTGGAATGAAGCCCTCTTTTCTTTCTTGGGGTCTTTTACTATGTATTACTGTACCTAGCTGATGACAAAACTAACTAACTAAATAAATAAAATAAACAAGCAGCAACAGCAATAACAACAACAAAACTAAATGGTCCCTTTATGTGACATAATATAGCAGTTGTTGCGCACCCAGGTGGCTAAGGAAATGAGATTTCTATACTTAGTCTCTCCTCTCTTCCGGGTGTTCCATGGCTGAACTTTTAGAAATGCCATTCTGCCCTAAAATCTTGAAACAAACATTAGCCCAAAGGAAGGTACAACAGAGACTCAGACAGAGATTTTTATACATGCAAGAGAACTTTTTTTCTCTTAGGATCCTGGAATGGGAACAACTCCAGGAGTTACAGAAGTGTCACATTCTGCCCTTCCACAGGTAATGTCAGTTTGATCCAATGGCCTTCTGTTCCACAGCTATTAGCCATTTATTTTAATCATAAATCCCCAAAACTACTGCTTCTTATTTGCCTCCAAAATCATTCAAATTAAAATGAAAAGGTATATCAAATTAGCAATCTTGTATATTAAGAAGGCGATTACAAAATTCTCAGCTTTAGTGCTCTCCATTATTTCTGATAATGAACACAAAAGCTTAGCAAACTTTGTTCTTGCTGCATTATTTTCTTCCCCTTCTGATACACAACAAAGATTCTCTTTCTCTTCATCATCAACAACAACAAAAAAATGTTAATATGGGACAAACTGGGAGGCATCTCCTTTGCCTTCATTTATCACTACTGCTCAGTATTGTCAAAACAACACTGCACATCAGGGCTGACAAAGTACATTTCCTCTTCTGGCTAGCATATTGTGTTCTAAAAAGAACAAAATAATGCCATAAATTAATAGTGGTGGGTTTTTTGTTTGTTTGTTTTGGTGGTGGTGATTTTTTGTTGTTGTTGTTTTTTTTGGTTTTGTTTTTGTTTGTTGTTGGTTTGTTCATTTGGTTTGTTTTTTACACTAATTTTTTATTATAATGCATGTATAAACAGCTAAGGGCATGTGATTTAGGCTAGCTCTAAGTATTTTGCTGTGATCTCTGTCTAACAAAGATACCATAATACGATATTTTGACATAAAATACTACCATATCCTCCTCACAGAAAGCAAACATTGTATTAAATTGTTGCCAGGTCTTTTTTACAGCAGCACCATCATGATCCTTTGCAATTTCAGCTTTGATTTATTTTTTTCTCATTAACAAAACACCCTTATTTTGAAAAAAATGTCCTAAAGCATTATGAAAATTATAACAGATTAAAACTAGGCATGAAGATTTCAATCCTTACCTGCACCCTACTTTCTGTGGATGAGAGAGCTTTGGGGATTAAAAATTGTTTGGTTTTAAAAGAATATAGTACAAAGGAAAAAAAATAAGGACATGTTGATTTTATGGTGATTTTAGAGAGCTTCCTGTTGAAATTTGGAATCTTGCATAATAGTTTTTGGGATTTTACCAATGCATTTAGAGGCTTGTTTTTTATGTTTTAGAAAGATTCACAGTGAACAGCTGTCAGCAGGCTCTTCCCTGGAAAGGTAAACCAAAGCTGTACGTCTTCCAGGTAGTTCTAAAAACCTACCTTGAAATTATTCTGTCACCATAGTAACCTTCTAATGGCTAAATGTGGTGTATAAGTGTCCCATATTGCCTGAAAATAACCAAAAACTTAGTCTCAGTTGTGGACTTTCATGATTGACAGAGAATTTGATTGCTCTCTGAAACAAATGTATATAGGTAAACAGTAGAAAAGTGAGATAAATATTTAAGTACAAGGTTTTGCAGAACAGATTGGAATAAGCTGTACAGGCAGGTACTAAGATTAGAATGTCTATTACAATTAGTTTTGTTATTGTTATTGGCGTTTTTTTTTTTAGTGAAATTTCTAATGAGCATTGTGGAGCCAAAGGTTTTTATGATGAAGTATATGACGTAGTTACCTGTCAAAACTGTCCTTGTTCCTTCTCCAAGGTCACCAAGGAGAGTCTACATACTGCAAACCAGACTGCCAAAAAAAAAAAAAAAAAAAAAAAAAAGCTCAATTCAATTCATTCTGCACTTTATTTCTCAGAGTTCTCCTGGGGATAATCAGACTACAAACCCTACAAACCTTTCAGACAAATCTGTGGTGTCAGTTTTTCCAAATGATTTCATAGTTGCTCCTATATTACTGGACATGGCTGGACAGAACACCAGCAGAATACAAGTTTTTTAATTCTGTATTTTTGATGTGTCCACACGGGTCCTGCACACACATACAGCTGCACACACGCACACACACACATACCAGATCATACAAGGAGACATTACTGCCAAAGCTCTAGCACGTACACGTATTCAGGATTAGATGTTTTTCACTAACATGTGTGACCCCATCAGGGGAGCACACTTTCAGTTCACAGGCTGGTGTTCAGGTCATAATGTTCAACTCATTCACATTCAGTCAAGACATGTGAAAAGGTGGCAGGCAATATCCCTTGAATTTTCCTCCTATATAGCATATAGCTTTGCTGCCCTTTATAGAGTTATAATATTCCTCACTTAGTGCAAACTCGAGCAAATAAACACTAAAAAAAAAAAAAAAAAAAAAAAAAAGCATTTAAAGATTTAGCATCTTTTCTTATTTCTCTTCAATCAGTCTAAGGAAATGTTTCAACTACACTTTTGAGAGCCTCATCAAGCCTATGAACAAAATCAAGCCTAGAATTAGTGCTTTTGGTACTTCTGAATTTAAAATGCAGAAAGAAGGTTCTTTGAAATTTTGCTGAACACAAAAGCATAGAAAGGGCACAAAACCTCTTAAAGATTATTTACAATTCAGATTTGATTCAGGTTATTAGGAAAAGTTATAGATTAGTATATCCTGCTGTTATAAAATGCAAATTTATGAAGTCTGGATGAATAATTCACAGAATCAATGTAGTGCTTTGCTACTGAAAGGTTATTTGCAAACAGATCATGTTCTGGGGGTTTTCTTTGTTATATGAAATTACAGAATCAATTCTTTTGTGATCAGAGTTTTTTTAATCTGTTGCTTGCATGTGACTGGTTCTCAGAATATTTGATATTCTTGTTGTATTACCTGGTAGTGATAGGTCAGATAAGTCATGTGATGTTATTTCCTTTGCTCTGAGTTTAATAACATATAAACCTTTCTAAAATAAATTGTCACATGAGAAGACTGAATATTCAGTTCCTGTGAATTCTTGTGCATGTGATTGTGATATCTGTTTTCTATGAAAATTGGTGCCAGCGTGGTATGATCATACAAATATTTGAACAAAAGAAATATAAGCTGAGAGCAATCATGCCAAAGCAAAATATGAGCAAATATTTAGAGAAACATTTTTTTTTCTGTATTGTCTCAACTTGAAATAATTAGAGAGAAACTAGGGAATTTTTAGAAACCTTTTCTGTGCAATGAGGCTTGCAATATGCCAGCTTCTATTCTGCTCTGCCAGAACTATCTGCTCAGTGTTTTTCAATGAAAGAAGATGTTTGTATCTGAACGTGTTTCACTTCAGAAAAATGAATACATTATTATTATTATTATTATTATTATTATACTTAGGATGGGTCTAAGAGCATGACTTTCCACATGCATTTCACAAGGGAGGAAAAGAAACATTAATAGCATCCCTTCCAAACGAATAATTAAGCTAGGACTTCAAATGATTCTCTCACTGCTGAAACCAAGGGAGCAAACCCTTATTGGTGGTAATTGGCAAGCTTGAGAACATTACTTCAGATCTATTGCCCAGAGGATGATATGACATGGGAGAGTGAATTGAAGAATTATTTTCTGGTTTTGGGCAATGTCATTGTGCAGGCTTTGTTCTGTGTTTTTCATTTGTGGACTTTCTTTCCCTTGGTTTTGAATTGTAGTGGCTGGTTACAGACCTTTGGAAGCTGGGATATTTGATTTTCAAAAGAGCAGAACAACACGGTAAGGTGGATAATGGGTGGCCTGCAGGTGAGACACTCAGCTAGAGATCAACTATTCTGGTTTCTATACAAAACCATATATTGATTTTCAGTGTTACTTTGGGCATATCGTTTATAATTTTATTTATTTCTGTTTGCTATCTGTAACACAACAATACTACTTCCCTATTTTTGTGAGATAGTTAGGTTAGTGACATAGAAAGGACTGAAGAATAGATCCAGACGATAAAAACAAAACAAACCTTCTGCACAGATGTCACTGCCTGACTCAGAGACAGCCGAGTGTTATATTGTCTGAGTGCCGTACTGTCAATCTCTGAATGTCAAACTGTCAATATTACACAAAAACAGAATCTCACAGAGATGCATGCATTTGCTAGCAGCTTCAAGATATTGTTATGAAATCTCCCTTTTTATTATTTGAAGTTCTAATAAAAGCCGCTTAAACATTAATGCTTGTGCTCTAGTTCTGCAACAAAAGCAGATTGTACAAAGAGCCATTTCTCTCCTTTGTGCCTCTTTGTTACATTTATTTCTTTAGTCTTTGAGTGAAAAAAATCCATTAGCAGCTTCCAGGAGGAAGAGTGGCCTCCTTCAGGTGACCCAGTCTTGGAGCACTGCAGAGAACTCTCTCTCTACATTTGGCAGAGCTCACTCAAAACCTTTGCAAAGGGCAACAGATTGGCTACCCTTCCCAAGCCTCCGCATATTGCTATGGCAAATATGAGAAAGACGTTGCTTTGGACACCCCCTGTGGACAATGCCCTTCTCTGCCACAGTCACCTAGCAGATAAATGAAATGAAACATGATGAGCTGGTGCAGTCACATGAAGTAGCATAAAATACCAGGCTATTTTCATGAAAACTGGCTTCAGATATATACCTGAAAGAAATGTTTGACAGAATGGGAACATTTAAAGTGTCTGAAAAAAAGACCATGATGGTAAAAGCTTCATATCTTATATTGTACTGTGGGGGTGGCAATATTATTAACTGATAGGTTACTTTATTTTTTTTGAGTGTCATCAAACTGTTTGCTACTGGAAAAATGATAGTATGTTCAGAATCAAGTGTGTGAATGTCTTTTCCCCTTATAACTTTAATCACTTTAAAGAAATGCACATTGATATGCATATATGATATGCATATGTTTTTATGCATATGCAGGTGACATGCGTATTTGTTAATTAAAATAGAAATGGAGACACACTTAAGTGGGCTGGTTTTCATCCATTTCCCCTTTGAAAAAGAGTCAGTATATATCTTGGATGTTAATATATTATATTGGTCCATTTTAACATATAACATGTGTATGCATGTGTATGGAGAATATTTAAATATAAACATTCTCAGGTTCATTCATGCGTGTGTGTATGAACATCCCCCAGATGTTCCCTCCTAAGTTTGTCTGTGCTTAACCATGCCTGTAGGAGAAAGGATGACGGAATGTGTATGAGCTTTTTCCTTGATTATGTTTGTCACAATGTCAAAGTATTGGCAGCCATCCTAGTGAAGATATGAGTAAATCTGGCAGACCATAGTCTAAAATTAGTTCCATCTATATGTGATTGTCCTACTTTTGTTTGCAACAGTCCCAGCCACACTGAGCTTGTACATACATCCTATAACCTTTATATTCTTGCAGGCTGTTGAACACATTTTCTTTGGTGAGGTGGACAATCAGCAGTGCATTTTTCACTTTCATAGATGCTAGAAGGCAAATACTTCTATTTTTAAATAAACTGAAGGATGTTTACTACATTAGTGCAAAAAATATGATGCCCTTAATGAACTCTGAAATATTGGTTGTGTATTTACTGACTTAAATCAGAAGGAAGGCTGTGAAGGAGTGGCTGTCAGTCCATCAGTGGTACAACAAAATGATTAATGTCAGGACCTTGAAGGGAATTGCATCATTCTTGAACATCTGTACCTCTGTACTCATCTGCCAATCTTCCATTTGAAAAAGGTACCTTCAAATTGAAATTATTGCTTGTTCCAGTTACTGCACATCTTGTGTTTGTATTTGTTGTTTTGTTTTGTTTTTGTTTTAATTTCACTGTGTTTGGAACATGAAAAAACATCAGTTTGTAGGTCTGAGTTTTCTTTGCTAATACCTAGATATTAACTCTCCACAAAAATTGTGCATCAGACTTAAAAATGATGATATTTAAGATGTGGGGAGAGGGGGAAGAGGGTAAGGAGAGAGATGTTAAAAAAAAAAAAAAAAAAAAAAAAAAGATAATACTTGTTTCAATTTGACATTTTATTTCTTTTATATTTTATTTTATTTTATTTTATTTATATTTTATAAATATAAGGGAAAGCTTCCTGTTTACAAGAGCTTCAAGTCCATCATTAGATACATGTACATACTAGATACATGTACATACATCCACACTTAGACATCCATGCAAGCCTACTTATTTATTAGTTGGTAGAGATTCCAGCTAGAAAACAGTAAGGTTGCCTATAGTCTTGAACAATTAAGGTCTTAATCTGCATAATTATATTTAGTCTTGTAAGTAAAACTTGAACATAATTGGTGAATAAAGACAGTACCTAATGCCTGTACAAGAAGGTAGTACCTTGTATTTTGTAGTTAAGTTTGTAGTCTCAATATCCTCTAAACGAACTATATTCTGTTAGATTCTGCTCCTGCAAAATACTGCTTACCAGTGACATAACCCATGGCTCCTTATCTTTGTTTTGCAATATCCTCATGACAGTCCATATATCTAGTGTGTCACAGATTACTGAACTATTTCACTTCAAGAGCAGTTTGTCTTAACTTTCGCTACTCAAATGATACAGAAATAGTTGGCATAGAATTTCTACTAGTATATTTCAATGTTTCCTTTCAGAGTCAATGAAGTATGCTGAAGTCCTGTAAAGTCATTGGAACATACAGGGAAAAACAAGTCAGGAAAATCTGCCCAAGGCAGATTTACAGGAAAAAGCATTACAGTCTAATGAATATCATTTACATACCATCACAATAATGAAAGAATAATAGAGACAGGCAGTGTGCTTTCATTAATGATAGCTTTTAGGGTCAATTGGAAAGGATCATCTGGATTTATGGCCAACTTGTTTTAACAAATTATTGAAAGCAAACTACCAAGAAAATGTATAACTAAGAAAATTTGTGGGTCATATTTGCACATGTGTAAGATTATTTCCATGCACTATCTAACCAAAAATTTTTGCAGAGAACCTGTGAGTTCTCTGCCATTTGCTGATTTATTCTTTTGTTCAATGTAAGCCTAACTATTATAAGGATTTGCATCAATATATCTTTATTCTTCAAATATTTTAAGTGTGTGCCATATTAGTGAGATTCAGCATGTACTTAATTGCTTTGCTGTACATAAAGGGTTGTACCTTGTTGTGGTGGTTTTACCGTGCTAGGCAGCTGAATACCACAACCGCTCTCTCACTCCCCCTCCTCAGATGAGGAGAGGAAAAAGTAAAGGAAAGAACAACTCATGGGCTGAGATAAGGATAATTTAATTAAAGGAAAAATATATTAAGGAAATATTATTATTAATATTTCAATTCTACTAAAGGGAAAAAAGGGAAAGGGGAAAAGGGAGGGGGAAAGGGAATAACAAAACAAAATAAGTAAAGGCTATGTGGAAGTGCAGAGGAAAGAAATTATTCTCTACTTCCCACAAATGAGCAATGCTTGATCACGTCCTTGAAACAGGGCCTCAACGCATGTAGCCGGTGTTCGGGAGGAGGACAGACGTTTTCGCAACGAGAGCCCACCCCTCCCCTCTTCTTCCTTTTTCCACCTTTTATTGCTGAGTGTGACATCATATGGTATGGAATATCCCTTTGGTTGGTTTAGGTCAGCTGCCCTGGTGATGTTTCTTTCTCACTTTTTGCCCACCCCCTAGGAGGGTTAGAGAGAGTCCTGATGCTGTGCCAGCACTTCTCAGCAGCAGACACAACACCGGTGTGATACCACTGCTGTTCTAGCTACAAGTGCAGAGCGCAGCACTGTATGGGCTGCTGCAGGGAAAGTTAACATCCCAGCCAGACCCAGTACACTTGTGGAAATGTTTAAAGCTATGTAATTTTTTCATTGCATTAAATAATAGGATGCTAATAAGTCATCTGTGTTTATGGTTCTTTCCTTTCTTTTCTTTTCTTAACACCAGATTTCTGTTGCTATTCATTTAATCATTATAAATAATAAATCATTGCAGTGGGTAAATAGCCTCATTTTCTTCAATTAGAAAATAATAACAGTGTAGGCTGGTTTAATTTACAGGCAAGTGAATTAATATTAGAATGATATGGAGATTTTCATTTTTATGCTTTCTTTATCCAGAAACAAGGACTTCTGTTAGTGTCTCTGTTCTGCTCATTTCTGTTCCTGAGCATTTCTCATTCTAATATTTGCCACAAGCTTTTTGCATAACTTAAAATCACATTTTGTGTTAGGATTAATGGTCCAAAAGACTGCAGAATCTATCAGTGAATAAGAAGATTTTTATATGCCTATTTGACATAAATTGAACTAATTCTTTACAAGAAAAAGTAGTCCCTGTCTATCCAGGTAAAGGCTTTTAACCTTTAACCTCTGTTCTGTTGTATCTGAGCACTAACGAGAAAGTTACACCATTCATGACTCAGAAGATCAGTTTTGCAGAACAATTCCATTTGTTTATCCGTATGATAATATTATAATACAGGTTGAGCTTTTCTCACATGTACACAGAATTGGCAAGATTCTTCTTTCCCTAGCCTTAGCCGTACTAAAAGATTATATAATGGTTTTAACTTTCAAACATTTAAAAGCCTGATTAAAGACTAGAGTGACAAATGATGGGGCAATGGAGGAAATAAAAAGTAGATTGGATGAATTAAATCATCTTTCTCTTGATAGCAGTGTCAAGGTCTTATACCAATTGAGGTCCAGCTTCTGTTAGTGGTCATGAATACATAGAGTGACATTCTTTTTATTAAAAAACTTTTCTACCTTTGAATAGGTATGATACATCTGAACTGGTAATATTTTATCTGTGTCTGGTGTCTCTGTTCAGGCCCCTTTTGTGTTCAGAGACATAGAAAGGTTATAGATTTATTTATTTTTCTCTGTGCATGCAGTTGTTATGGAACTTTTATTATTATTAATATTATTGTTGGTGTTTCTTCTATGGACTGGCATTGTGCAATATCTACTTAGCTCGGCAGTCAGTCCAGTGGCTGATGGATGCATGAGTTGTTTGGTTAAAACAAAAATAGGAATGAGAATTGATTACAAGCTAAGCAAAACTAACTTGCGTGTCTCACACTGTGCAGTTCATTCCGGATCCTCACCCTCTGGTGTAAATTGGCAATGACAAGCAGTGAATGATGGGGGTGGTTGATCTGGAGGGGGGCCACTGGGACTGGTTGTGTTTTGGCAGCCTGGAGAGAGGTGCCCCTGGTGTTGGCCCAGGAGGTTCAACACCATGGAAAGCTGCCTCCCATACCGCTCAGCACCGCCATCCAGGCTGCAGCTGGCCAGATGTGACATGCAGGGTCTTATCCCGAGGAGGTGTTTTGTTCCTGCAGCTGTAATCAACATTATTGGCTTTAATTCACAACTTCAAACAATACATACCTTTTGGAGGGAGGACTGAGGGGTATCTCCCTTACCTCTGACTCTAGGCTTCCCATCTTTTATCTAGGTTTCATATTCATTTTAGAAATTGAAAGTCTGCAAATTTGGGGGTAAGGATCATTTGATCTGCTGTACTTGATGTTTGCTTGAATATTCTGTTTGTCAAGGTAAGAGCAGACTTCTCCAGTCCTGATGGCACTGGCACAAGGACTGTTCCTCCTTGTAATGGTAGGCATATGCTGAGGCATTACAATAGGCTATACACTTGCACCTTAAAATAATACAAAGTACATGGAGCAATTCTATCTTACAGTGTCTCTCCTGATATGTTGTCTTGAAAATACCCCACTGCAGACTGTCTGGCTCAAAGTAAATAGCCTGTGGCCTCACAACATTTTAAAAACAAGATCTGAGCAATTTTATGTAGATTATTTATACACAGGCTATGTAGATATGTTTACAGGCCATCTAGCTTTTTTAGGCCATCCAGCTTTTTATTATTATTATTATTATTATTTTTCCTGTGTGTGTATCCCCCTATCCCATATCTAACAGCAAAAGGTGGATACCAAATTGGATGCAATAAAATTTGAAGAACATAAATATATGTGTTATGTATGTGCAGCTGTTCTTCCGTAGCTCTAAAATCCAGGTTTCACTTTTGCAACCTCCAGTACACCTCTGCAGGCATTGATGTTGCCAATAGCAGCATCATTCCTGTCCATTTCTAACAGGAGAAGGAGGAAGAGAAGGAGGAGCAGGAAAGCTTCCAGCACACTCATTTTTTCTCATGGCAGCAAAAGCTTCTCACTGATTTGGCTGGTAAATAATTCAGAAGGCAACAACCATCTGTTTAAGGCAATGTCCTGTTTCATGTCTCCCCAGGGAAAAAGCAGCAGTCCAGAAAGAAACATCAAGTGCAACTTGCTGACTTTCTTACATAAAGACAACCTAACAATTAAGATATTTCTCTCCTACAATTTCTTTTCCTTGAACTGGAACAAGCAAATTCAGACTTTAGTACACCAGAGACTAATTATAAATGGAGGACAATGTCCTTCTCCTGAAATAACTTCAAGAAAAGAGAAGAACTGCAAAGATCAAAAAGGTGCAATTGTATAAACATTCTTGAGAGTCTAAAGAAAAAAGCAGATGAGGGAGATTCAGCTTCAGGGACATTCAGGTACCTTCAGGTACCTGCAGCATATGTGCACATTAGATGCAATAATTTTTCCACATGCCTACTGGCTTGGTTCTGAATCTGAGTCAAATTTAAACCACCTTGACATCTGATTCACTCTATGATAATCAAAATGTAGCTTTTTAAAGCTAACATGTAATAGATGTTTGAAAGTTTCATAGAATAATAGCAATCTAAGTCCACGCAGTACTGGTACTTCTGTGTTCTTTAAAACTGATGAATATGTGAAAGAATGATTGAATGTGTCCTTTAAGGCTGATAACATAGACATTTGTAAAATGTGTTATGCAAACATGAAAAATGTGTCTGGGCCTCAGATACTCAAGTTATTTGGTTTTGGCAGGACCATTACACAATTGTGCAATTTTTCTTCTCATTATGCCATTCCAAATCTGAATAGATAATGCAGGTTATTTTGCCCATTCTTGTGTACACACTTTCTCTATGTGAAATCAAGTATGAAAGACTGGAAGAGGGCAGAAACTTTGCCAGTGTTCAAACACATATTTTTATTAATAATAAAAGAGATACAAGGAGAATAATGTGTGAAAAATATAATCGGAACACAATTAAGAAAATATTACTAACATTGCAATAACATTGTAGTTTAGAATTTAGGTGATGCTAAAGGCTGGATCACTACATTGGCTGTTCACTAAACTTGGACACAGGATGTTTTTGGTTACACAAAGGGACCCTCTACACTTTCAAATTTTTCAAGTCACAGCAATTCCAAATACTACCTTTCAGTTTAGGACTTGAATCACTTAAGTTAATTTTTTTTAATAGGTAGAGAGAACCTACCTAGTCGCTTGGTTTTCTGCAGTTAGCAGGGAGAGACAGACACGGATGGTTAGTCATCACTTTCTAACCTGGGGGGGCAACATACTGCTACTGAGTTTCATTAAAGAATTTTTCTATGCTATCTGTCTATACTGATGACTCTCCAGAACTGATGTGATTGTTTTGGTTTGAGCCCTTTACTTTAGAAGACTAGAATTAGGTAGAATAATCCTACTTGTTTACGGATCATTGACTGGCATGTTAATCTTCTGACTTTCACCATCTCCTGAAAAGAGGGCCATCAGAAACATTGAGGCACTACATTTCAAACTCGCCTCCTCGTTCTTCCAAGAAGCTTAAATCCAGTTTTTTTAGAACTTCAGTGCTACAGAGTATATGTGATTAAATAGATACAAGACAATTTACATGTCAGCACTTACAAGTTTTCTTTAATGTTGTGGACTGCTCCCTGTGGTATGTGCAAGTGTCTCCGCAGGTTTCAAAACCATTTCTCTTGGGTTTCTTTCCTCAGATCTATCCCTCTGAAAGTTGAGGTCTTATCTCTTTATCTTTCATCTATCTTGCTTTGACCTTTGCTTGTCCCCTAATCGAAAAGTACCTCTCTATTTCAAGAACTTTGTATACTTTCTCACTTTTCTCCACTTCACAGTTCCTTTTTTTTGTTTATGTCATCTTGATCCAAACTTTTCTTTTTTGTATTTTTGTCAGTTTATATTGACTTGTCTTTTCAGATAAAGGTGGTGAAATTGTTTTCCTTTATTTATTTATTTATTTATTTAACGTCAGACTTTTTTTTTTTTTTTTTTTTTTTTTTTTTTTTTCCTATATATCCAAAAGTCCTGGCACAACTCTGCTGTCAATTATACTGATTTTTTTTTTCGTTCTTTCTTTTTCTTTTTCTTTTTCTTTTTCTTTTTTTTTTTCAGCCTGGGGCTGACTCACTCAATATTGAGTTAAACAATGGTATTGCAACTTCATGAAACAAATATTCATGCATTAAAGATAAATAGTTTTCCCAAATAAGCCCACTGTATTACAATGAGTAACAGGTGATCTTAAAATTCTGAAAGAATAATTACAAGAATGGCAAAAATGTTGGAAATTATTGATTAATTAGTCAGTAAATGTGAGTTTTTTTAATGAGAAAAATATATATATATATTATTCAACTTTATTTTACCATGGGCAATTCTGAAAATAACAATGTTACTTTTCTTATCACTTGAAAAATACTAGGCCATTTCATCAAAAGATTTATATACTCCTTTAGCAGACACAGGTAATAATTCCTTAGTTTGACAGAGAAGGTATTTATTTACATGGAATGTAGAGAAATCTAAATTTTCTATTGAATTAATTAATTCCTAGCTGCTTTCCTGAATGTGTTTGCAGATACATAAGACTCCAGGTGGAAAAGTATCAAAAACATCTAGCTTGTTGGTGATAGTTAGGGAAAAATGAGTTAAGGTAAGGATTGATTGTCACAATGTTTCTTACCTAGTTACTATTTTCAAGACAATGAGGTTAATACAGAATCTCAGTAAAACCAAAGTTTATCTTTCATGAGATTTTACTGCCTAATATTATGTGTTTTAACCTATAATGAGATAAATAAGGCTTCAAAATTAGAAAGAATTATTGACATAGAGATGGTACCAAACAGCACCATTTGTTCTAGATTGCTAGCTTCCCCCAAAGAACTAAAGACTCACCTCTATTTTCTATTTAAAAGGTACATTTTTCTTCTATTGTGTGCACCACAAAATCCAAATGTGAAGAAATTATTCTGAAGCAGATAAATAATTTGATTGAATCCAGTCTTTCCACAGATAATTTAACTTAGTTTCCTTTATATCAATGTGTAATGGAAACATTATTCCAGCAAAGCCCTAAATCCTTTGGATCAGCTTGTCTTCTGATCTGTTGGAAAGATCTTCATCTAAGGACTCTGAAAACAGTATTTAGTTTATTTCATAAGAAAAAGAATTCATTTTGGATTATATTTGTAGTGGAAAAAGCAAGGTGAGCAAAAATATTCCACCTGCAGGTGAAGGCATTCTTATGTGTTCTGTATATGGCAGAAGGCATTCTTAGGTGTTCTATATACAAACTAAATCTGTCTAGATTAGACACTGATAGCAAAGAAGTCATTGCAGTATTTCTGGGCAGCCAATGAAAGGGTGAGCTGATCAGCATGTTGGTCATTGCTGGAACAGAAACCATGGCATTTTTGACATAGAAACAAAGTCAGCAAAACAGCTTTATGGTTGGGCTATCTCTTCACAGCAAAGTTAACTGTGACGCCTAGTGCTAAAATCTCTATATGTGAGTTATGTCAGAGTGGATCTGAACAAGCACAACTCTCCTCAGGTCTACTTTCCCCAGCCTGGTGCTGAGGCAAACTTTTGTACAGATATGATTTTTAGGTTACAAGCCTGGAAAGGTGGGAAGTCAGGTTCTTTCTGTGCACAGTCTCCTCCTTGCATGACTGTCAAAGGTTCTGGAAACATCCCTCCTTTTCATTACGGAGACTGTGGACAAGTGAAATGATTTCTATATTTTAGGTTCTTTCTCCTGCTGCAGACAAATGGTCCACTACTGTTGGAACATCCGACAAGTTCTGAAATGGTGCTCCATCAGGGTGCTAAGTAATAACCCCAGATCCAGAACATCTACTTAGTCTTCTGAATTGCTTTAAAAATATCCATCAGTTTCAATAGGTTTTGGAATAGGTTTAGAAGATCAGTAGATGTAATTGTATTTTGATACCATGACAGCAACTTCATTAGTATTCCTAGAGAATAATTCTTTCAATTATGTGAATTCAGTGACTTACAAAAGTATGATTTTTTATCTGGCAGCCATTGCTAAGGGTTCTGCCATTTTTCCACTTTTCATTTTAAAAGTGATTTATTTCTCTTGAGCGTAACAAAACAAATAAAATGGGATTCTTATGAGAGCTGCTTGTCTTTTGGAAAGCATGCAGTCCACCTGAGCACAGCAACTGACTAACTAAAACAGACATCCCAGATGTAGGATCCTACTTTTTTTTTTTTTTTTTTTTTTTTTTTTTTGTAGAGTCCTGTATTAAAAGCCTATGCTTATTTTTCTTTTTAGAAAAATGAAAGACATGTTCAGTAGCAAAACAGGTTTGGGACTGCTGAACCCCTTTAATCAGCTTCTTATACTAGTAACATTAGCTTTCTCTTCTAGGAAAAGCCAGAATAAACATTTCAAAAAGCAGGCTTCCCATTTTACACAGGATGTAATAAATATGTAATAGCGTACTCCTGGGCACTGGTGTAGTTTGGAAGCAAATAGACATAATACATTTCCATTTACAAACATCCATATCAGAGATATCTAAAAGAAATTTAGTCAAGATTGAGAAAAAAAAAAGAAAAAAGAAAAAAAAAAAACATATGGACCTCTTCCTGTTCAGGGAGAGGTAATACATTAAATCTGTACTTTAGAATCTATTTATCTTTCATGTATGCTTGTTTCCATTGTTTTCACGTGAAAACTACATCTTCCTCCAATTACACTTTTGGCTGATGTTTTTCAAAAGAAGGCTTTTTGCCTGCAAGACTCAGGTTTATTTTTGTTGCCATTTGCAGAAGAGGGTAAATGAGAGAAACTGTAACAAAAGTGATTTAGTAACTTCAATAAGATTTACAATCCATTTAAAACATCCTACATTTTAGAGTTCTAATTTTCTGCTTCTATGTCCAGTTTTACAAAAACTCCAAATAACCTACTTTGTACTCAGTGGGTGAATCTAAACCAGAGCATAATGGGACACAGTGGTAATTTGAAGGAAGAATTCTCATGTTGAGAGGTACTCAAGTGTCCTCAACCTCTTCTCATAGGACCTATTTTCCAGTACTTTTATGAGCTCTGCTGCCCTCCTCTTTCATTATTCAAGTATCTTAATATTCTTTTTATATTGTGCATCCCAGAACTGCACACCATATTCAAAGTGAGGCCACAGCAATGCCACACTCTCCACCAATAGTTGGAGAATCACCTTTTGGTCAGCTAGCTATGCAGTTTTTAATGTACTCTGAAAAGTGGTTTGCCCTTTTGGCTGTCAAGGCTGAATCAGTTTGAGCCAGCTGTTATTCAGCACCCCCAGATTCCTTCCTGCTGAGATGCTCTCCAGTCCCTCATCTCCCAGTCTGTGCCTGTGTACAGCATTACTCCATCTCAGGTGCAGAACCCAGCATTTTCCTTTCTTGAATGTCATGCTTTTGATGATTGCCCAATGCTCCAATCTATCTGGATCCTTCTGCAAGGCCTCTTGCTCCAATCTAGATCCTTCTGCAAAGCATCACTCCAGGGAGTCAACAGCACCTCCTTGTTTAGTGTCATCAGCAGACTTGCCGAGGATGCACACCAGCCCTGTATGCAGATCATTAATAAAAATATTAAACAAAACTGTGCCTAGAATTGATCTCTGGGGAACACCACTGGTGACAGTTCACCCACCAGATGAAGCCCCATTTACTATAACTCTTTAGGCTCTACAGCCAAGCCAGTTCATCACCTAGCATAGAGAGAAACTCTTTATCTCACAGTTAGTTTGTCTGGAAGGATGTTGTGAGGGACAGCATCAAAGGCCTTACTAAAATCCAGAAAGATTATGTCTACTGCCTTCCCTTCATCCCCCAAGCAAATGACCTTATAGAATATCAAATTACTAATTCATGAGCCTATACTGACTAAACGTGAAAATTGCTTTGTTCTTTAAGTGTCACCCAGGATAATCTTCTCTATAACTTTTCCAGGCACTGAGATTAAGCTAATTCTTCTGCAGTTTCGGGGTCTTCCATTATTCTCTTCTTGTAGATTGGCATAATGTTGGCTAGCTTCCAGTCAGCAGGGACCTCCTCATACTCCCAAGACCTTTGGTAAATTACTGAAAGTAGTCTGACTGTAACATCCACTAACTCTCTCAGTACTCTGGGTGAATTCTCTCAGGCCCCATAGGCTTTTGAACATTCAGCTAATACAAATGATCCCTTACAATTTCAGCGACCACAGATGGAAAGTCACTGCTCCCCCACTCACGGTCCTCCATCTCTGAGGTCTGGGCAGCTCAAAATCTATCTTTAAAAATTTAGGCAGAAAAGACATTAAATGCCTCCAACTTTTCCTCATCCTTAATTGTTTGCTGAACATCTTCATCAAGCATCAGTCCAAAGTTTTCCCTAGACTGTCTCTTGCTCTTGGCATACTTAAAAAATATATATATATTTCTTTGTTGTTGTTGTCTGACAGAACATTGGCCAGTGTCAATTCAAGCTGAGCTTTGGCTATTCTTGTTTTCTCCCTGCAGATGTCAACTGCAGCTCTGTACTCCCCCTGTGAAGACAGAGCTTGCTTCTTGAAGGTGAACATCTTCAAGGTTTAAAACTAAGTTCAGGGTTCATCACATGTATCTTTACTCATCTTTAGTACCTATCTTGCAGTTGCTATCTAGAATCATCCTAACGGACAAGGACTTCCTTAGTGTCATTCATTCCACCATCCCAGATGAAGTTAAATATTAGTTTAGTTAAACATTAGTCTAACTTCATCTGGGATCGTGAAATGAATAACTCTCCAGAGGTATGTATGAAAGGATTTGATCTTAGTTTAATGAAGTTGAGCAGGTCGGTTGCACTCTTTATTTCTTTTGATATGCATATGTAATTCACATTAATACCAGCAAGAATAAAATGCATGAACTAAGGCCTGAATATATTGTTCACTTGATTTATGCAACTATTGTTTCAATTCCATGCAATCTAATACTGCCTGCCATTGTCATTAGAAATATATATGATAGATATGAAGCACAGAGGATCAAGAAGAGAAATCAATTCTATGACAAGGATTAGTGAGAATTCAGAGAGTTTTTCATCCATATTGTTTCTCTTTATAAAGGATTGAGGCACTAAAATTTATCTTAGTAGGAATTTGTCTGCTTCATTGTTTACTCTTCTTTGCATTTAGAAACACTTAAGATAAACAAATTTTGTGCCAGTTGTTCAAAATTGGGTCAAAATTTAAATTAATTAACATTTCTTTATTGACTTAGGTTTTAAAAGTGTTTCAAGTAAAGATGTATGGTTTATTTAACTCTAAGTACTGATTTGGGAAAAGAAGAAAATGATATTGCTCTGCCAGAATTGTTAGATTCCTGATTTTGTAGCCTGATGACATGACTTTTTAAAATCCCATACATTTATTTGAGAAATTGCTTTCACATACATTTATTTATTTATTTATTCCCCCCTCTATCGTTCTTACAATTAATTTAAATTGCCTTCTCTGGTGGGTTGACCTTGGCTGGCTGCCATATGCCTACTGGGTTGCTCTCTCACTCTCCATCCTTGGCAGGAGGGGGGAAAAATAAGATGAAAAAATTCATGTGTCAAGATAAGGAGAGGGAGATTGCTTACCAGTTATTGCCATGGGCAAAACATAATCAGCCTTGGGAAGATTAATTTATTTTATTGCCAGTTAATGACAAAATAGGATAATTAAAAACAAACACAAATATAATGATTTCCTTCCACTTCCCAGGCTCAACTTAATTGCTGAATCCTCTACCTCCTTTCCCGAATTAGCTGAGGGGAATGGACGTTGAACTCAATTTATAACTCTTAACTTCTACTGCTCTTTCTTCCTCACTCCCTTACCCTGCTCCAGCATGGGGTCCCTCCCATAGGATTCCATCCTTCCCAAACTGATCCTATGTAGACTTCCCACAGGCAGCAGCTCTTCAAGAACTGCTCCAGTATGAATCAATCCTTTAACAACAGACTGCTCCAGCATGGGGTCCCTCCCATAGGATTCCATCCTTCCCAAACTGATCCTATGTAGACTTCCCACAGGCAGCAGCTCTTCAAGAACTGCTCCAGTATGAGTCAATCCTTTAGCAACGGACTGCTCCAGCATGGGTCCCCCATGGACAGCAACTCCCACCAGACCTTCTGCTCCACCAGGGGCTCCTCTCCACAAGCTGCAGCTCCAGCCCAAGGTCTGTTCCACTGGGGCCCTCCATGGGCTGCAGCCTCCTTCAGGCCAGATCCACCTGCTCCACCAGGGTCTCCTCCATGGGCTGCAATATAGAGATCTGCTCTACTGCTCTATTACTCCACATGGCTGCAGGGTACAGCCTGCTATACCATTATCTTATCCATAGGCTACAGGGGAATATCTGTTCTGACACGTGGAATGTTTTTACCCTTTCTTAAACGTGCTTTCACAGAAGCACAAACAAATTCACTGTTGGGATCAGCTGTGTTCTGGGATAGGTTTATTGGAGTCAGCTGGAACTGTATTTTGCCTAAAATGGGGACAGCTCCCAGTCCTTTCTTCCAGATGCTACCCATGCACTGCCCCTTTGCTACTGAAACATTGCCACATAGACCCAGTACGCTTCTAGTATTATAAGGCTCTAGTATTATAAGTATTATTGTGCTGGTTTGCCTGGAAGAGAACAACAGCATTTCAGTATCTCTAAGCTACTAGAAAGGTTTTTTTTTTTATGTGTTAGGAAGATAGAGGGATTGATTGTATTGCCTACCCCATTATATGCTGAAGAATATAGGACAAGATGTAGCATATTCTCTGAGAAACTTAAAGGTTAACATTGCTTATTGTTTATTTTGGGGTTACAAAATTATTTGAAACAGATAAGAATGAGTAGTGTACAATGACAGTGCCTTCTGTCTGCACCAAAAATATGTATCTTCTCTTGAGATCATCATGTTCTTTGTAAATGTCAAAATATCAGAAAGTTGCTCAAATAAGCTTTGAGAAGGTGATAAGAGTTATTCCTCAGCAGGTAATGTCCTGGGCAGTAAAAATGTCACAGTGCTTAAAGAAGCCAAAGTGGGTATCATCGGCTTATTTCTATGGTATATGTAATCATTAGCTAATACAAAGAAGCTATTTGTGTTAAACTGTCCCTAACATCTTTTACAAAACAAATGTATGGACATTTTGTTTACTTGATTGTTTGATTTCCTAAAAGTGTGAGTGTTTTAAATGCATACTGGTTTATAACATAGCCAATGAACATCAATGTGGGAGCTGATCCCAAGTAATATCACTTGTCCTCATAATTTTAGTATTTCTTTTCTATCTGAAAAATATCAGTTTCTTACTTGCTCTAGTCTATTATTTTGGCAATCGTATGAAGGTTGCAGACTAGTGATTTGTTTATGATTAAAAGTTAAGTGCCTTTGGTTTCTAAGAGATTTTTTTCAGTCAAACTCTTGTGGCAGCTAAAAGAACATCTTTTCTCAACTTGTATAGCTAAAAATTGCTATTTTCCTACAATGATACTGTAACATTTAGCAGCCAAAAGCAAACTACCTACAAACAAAGAAAAATGAATAAAAAAATAAAAAAAAAAGCAGTTCATTTGTGTGTGGTTGTTGTTGTCCCCACCACCCTTGATAATGACTACCTATATCCTTATCATACCATAAAGTCTTATCTGCAAAATACCACTTACATGATATGAAATAAATGCTTCCTCAAATTTGCAAATTGGCAGTGACTTGCTGTAAACTGAAATGATATATTTGGAAGTGTGATGCTCTGTAGAAATCATTGAAAGGAAGCACATTTGGGGTTATCACAGAATTTTGATTATCTTCATCCTTCACTATGCTGTATGATTCCCATGTTTTCAAATGTTTTCATTAGTCAGAAAAACATGAGAGCTTCTTTTACACAACTCATTCATATCATACCAAGCCTTTTGTCACATCTTAAACTCTCATTACAATTTACTACTGAATCTAACTATATAAAATTATCTTTACTCCCACTGTTTCTTGCTACGTGAGTTATTTTGATGTGCTGTAAAACTTAATCTCCTTCTGGGAAGATTTTGGTGTCTGTAGGCATGATAGAGGTAGAAGGATCCATGAGTCAGTGCAAGACACCTACTTATAAAGAGTGAAGGTTCATTATGAGAAACAGTAACAGAACTTGATTTACTGTTGGCAAATAGTCATTAGCAATTAGAGACAGTAGCATCACAAGCAGTTTTAAACACAACATATGTGTTTAAGACCTTCAAGCAGATGTTCAGTTACTGTGATGCTGACTTATATACCATCCAATTACTTGACCTTGTCTTACAGTCTATGTACATAAATCAAAATAGGTAATACTTACTTTCATTTGTACAATCCAATGTACAATCCAAAATACTGAAAGGATACCTCTCTCATCCTTGATAAAATCCTGTAAACCCTTAAACAGGAGCTATACCAATGACAACAATGGACTTGAGACATTCTTAATTATCCAGATCTTACAGATATGCTTATTTTTACTAGGATAGTATAAAATGAACATCACATATTATGCACAAAAAAAACATTAAATTAGCCATATCAATGTATATGATTTAAATTGTGAGACTATTCAATATCTCAGATTCTTACACAATGTGGTATATAAAGAGTGATTAAACTGGACATTGAATAGTCAGTGAGTATGAATAAACTTTGTAAAGAACATTATGCCTGATAAGTGAGTGGAAAAACTCATCAGGAAGAACAAATTGCACAATTGTTTATGAGACATTCCCTACTCCCTCTAGCCTTATGGAGATTGTTGCTTGTTGAAAAACAAAAACAAAACAAAACAAACAACAAAAAAATATAAGCTTGTGCATGTCTTCTATATTTCCTCTTCCTCTTTTTGCCAGTGTTGAGATGGTATTGAAGTCACTTGAATTTGCCAGTAAAACCAAACACTTTTGAAGTTTCAACATTTTTAAATATTTGATGAAAATGTTTAAATAATTTCTGGCAAAATTCCTGTTAAAATTCTATCAGGAAGCAAGTTTACTCCCACCTGATACATGGCCAACTATGAAAAGGTTGAGAGCTGTATTATAGGCTTAGAAATATCAGCCAAAGTCAGGGGAGGGAAGAATGGGGGGTGAGGAATAGGGGAACAACTTTGGAGTTTTATTCCTAAAAAAAAAAAAAAAAAAAAAAAAAGAGAGACATTCTCATAGCTGTCCAAATAAGAATATAAGGCCATGAAGGATAATTAAAGCAAAATTCTGAAATATAAATAATAATAAAAAACTTTTCTAGAGAATTAGTGTTATTTAAATCAAATACAGTAATTTCTAGGAAGTGTTGGGTATCTATTTATCACCTTAAGTGGGATTCCTTTTCATGTCTACATCTGAACTGTGCACCTCATAATCCATTAATACTCAAAACAGTACTTTTGAGGCAGGTGCTTACAGTAGGTTCATGTGTCAGGCACTGTCAAAAGCAGGGCTGCTCATGCAGGAGCATGAGCCAGGAGAATGGGTGTCAGCATAGGAATGGGAAGGAGTATATCTGGCCAGCTGAGGTGCCCTGTGCTTTTAGGATCCCTCAGGGCAGGGAGCTGTATGGAGAAGGGGAGTCTCTGGTGGGCGGCACTGGGGTTGTTTTAACATGCATGTTTCTCCTTCCCACTGTAACTTCTGTTCAAACTCACCCAGACAACTCATCCATTCAATGTTTTCTGGCCATGTGGTCTTTCTAATTGCCATAAAGGAGCTAGGGGCAAGCTTTTCATATGAAGAATGCAGTCAATATTACATCTAGATTAGAGAGCACCAGAGGTAGAGAAGCCCAGTAGCATTCACTAGAAAAGGCTGAAAAGGCTTCTCAGCTTCTGTGGAAATGAAACAGTTCTATTTAAAAAAAAAAAAAAAAAAAAAAAAAAAAAAAAAAGGACTTGCGGAGAGAACATTTTCTTTATGTGGGATTTATAATGTTTAGAGAACTCTTCAAGAAGAACCTGTTATCATTTTTTATAGCTTACTACTTCCAAATTAATTACAGTAACTTTTTTAAGAAAATAAACCTAAAAGATATAGAGGATGAATTGAAGTTGATATTTGCTGGACATAATAATAAAAACAAAATAAGGAGAGAAAAGAGATGGATTAGAGACTAGAAATATCTCTAGCAGAGAATATGCAACTTACAATTTAAAGATAATGAAGGAAAATCTGAAAGCAATTTCTTTTAGTGTCTGCAATCTACTGAGTTTTATGAATATTACTGGAAAGTACCGACTGCAGAAAAGTCAAATATTAGGCGACTCTGAATGGTGACATGCAATGAAGTACATGTAGATGCAAGGTTTTCTGAAGAGAACTTGGGTGATTGCAAGTGTATTAAGATGTCAAAAAGAGGACTGAAGCAGAAAAAATATAAGAAGGTAAGAGATGGATAAAGGTCAATGAAGTGTTTCTTTATTCTTTCACTTTTTTAAACATAACTGAATAATTTAAGTTGCACTGACATGAAATTCATTTTTCATTCATCAACATCAAATGTTTTTGTGGAGTGGTGAAACTTTATTCCTAGGTTTGGCCATAGTAGTTGTACCAGAATAATAGTAGTTTCTGCTTCAGAAATCAGAGGATCAACACATGGCTGGATGAAGTTTCTGTCCTGGATATCCAAGTACTGATATTGCAAGTAACTTCAATTTTATTTGTTTATTTATTTATTTATTTTTCTGCTAGATTCTGCTTATCTTCCATATGAATACTATAAATAAGTAATTTGTCTTTAAATAGAAATGAATGTTGGTGTTGAACTCTGATGTGTAGAAGCTGGGAAATACTATTAGGAGTATAGCTGTGTGGAAAATTATTTTCTATCCTGTACATTTGTGCCCTTTTGACCTCTCCAAAATGTATGTAGATTAATTTTGATTCTATTTCTTATAACTCAAAATCCCAGGGACATAGAATTTAAGTTAAAATATATTTCTTCTTGGGCACTTTGGGAACTCATATTTTCTTTTTCTATATCTTAAAAATATCTTAACATAATTAACTTATAGTTATGCTCTTATAGTTTTATGTCTTGTAAATGTAACTAGAAGTTCCTTAATAAAAAATCTGAACTGCCCAATTGCATGTTTAAATTTCACCAATTTCCAAATCTTTCTCAAAGAGAAAACAAATCTTTCCCATGATAAAACTGTGAATTTCTACACATGGAAAATGTTTCATTGAAATAAATCCCAGGCTGCTTATAATAGTAAGTCTTTGTTTCACACTCCTTAAGAACAGGAACACTTTATGAGACACTTAAAAGTTAATGTTTCAAAAGGTACTAAATGTTCTTTTCTATTCATTTATTTTTCATCCTGGATGTAGATAAACAGTGTATGCAATATCTTCTTAATCAGTATGCTCATATCCCAGTGGGCTCAACCCTGTGTGTTCTCTGCTGTAGAAAATTCAGTTTGTTTGCACCATTACAATACCCAGGAAAGTATTGGAATTCAGATCTCCTGCTTTTATCTTCTTAGTCTACAGTACTAACTTTACAATGCTCAATAAAAACAAGGAGACAACCTATTTATCATCTCCCACAAGCTCTTTCTTCTTAAATTGATAAATACAGAAAAAATCGTGCACTTGTTTCATGCTTGTTCTTTCATAACACAATTGTTTCGTTGTGCATATTGTGCAGCTTGCATACGTGGCCTTTGTTTCCTATTTCATTCCTTGTCTGTCTTTATTGTTATCTAGTGCTGAGCTCCATAGGCAAGTATGCCCCTTTCTCCAAAGAAAAAGAGCTCAAAGCATTTGAATGGCAGGTCAAAGCCTGTTGTCCAAATAGCTCTTCCTTATGCTCCATCCTTATCATATATGTACAAGGTGCAGATTCAGCCTTAGCTCTGGAGTTCCTAGTGTAGGTCCAAGTACTTGTTCATGGAGCAGGTTGTTCTGATCAGGTCACATACTAACGTGGCAAAGCATGCACGGATTTATCCTGGTGCAGCTATCTTGACCTAGGGCTTTGCTAAACCATTATGCCTCTTTTGAGCTGAAAATCAATTCAAGCAAACAGGTAATGATACAGATGGAAAATGACTGGAACACAGCAGTCCATTCTCATGACTCTTTCTCATTTTGGATGAACAAGGCCAATTTGTGAGTTCAGGCAGTGTTTTAAACTGTCTGAATGGAAAGATCATCCAGATTCACCTATTGGTAAAGGGCCAAAGAAGGGAATTTCACTCTTCAATCTGTAGATTCAGAGATTGATTGTCATTCTTCATAAAGATACCTAGTTTTGATTCAGCTGTTCAGAAAGCACTTATGAGCTCTCATGGTAATTTCAGTGATCTCTCTGAAGGTAAATAGCCCACAAGGATGTTAAACTAAGCTTTCCTACTAGGAAGAGGTATACTGGGGATACCACACTGACTGTGCTGTGTCATTACACAGAGCTAGGCTGCATTTGGGAAAGCAGTTAGGTTTTGAACTGGTTGAAATTTTTGGAAGATTAATGTACCTAATCCCAAATTTAATAAACTGCAGTAATAAAGTTGTCTATCATGGTGTGTCAATTTGGTGAACATTATACCTGGCCTATTTTGCAAACAACAACAAAAAAATCATTTTATTGAAAGGTTAAAAGATATTTTTGATTAATACCCTACAAAATGAGCTGTTGAGAACTACAAAATGAACTGCTGAGAAGCTGTCATGGCAAAAAAAGTAGCCTGCCCTTTATTATCAGCTACTCTAGCAAGGGGGAAAGGCTGTGTTTAATGATATGGAAAGTTGTTCTTAGTATCTCAGCATCACTGCCTTGGCTGTCAAAATAGCTATTCATTTCCGAGGCTTGAAATGGACTCTGTACAGCTGTTTTATGAAAGTGCTTTGAAAGCTTAGCATTGTTGCCATGTGGGTTTATGGAGCTCACATTGTAGCTTCAATAAAGAATTATATGAATTTGAACTACATGAAACACTAACTGGAGTGAATATGATGATTTAGATAATTCCTGATGGTTTCCTATAGAAAATCAGGCATTGCATAAATTACTGAACAATAAAATCATCCAGATATTTCTATTCTTTATGCATTTTTCTGCAATAGAGCAGTTTTCTCTTTAAGCACTGCTCTATGTTAATGCTGACAATTCTGATGCGATTGCAATGTACTGATCTTTAACTCTGTAATTGTTGTCATGGTACTTTGTGTTCCACTAATAGGCCTGCATGATACTGGAAATGAATTGTGACAATGGATATTCAATGGAAACTCAGTAACCCACCTATGCTATGCTGGATCCTCCTTCTACTGAAATCAATGGCAGTGTTTCCAATTATATCAATAAGAGAAGTATTCTGTCTGTGTGGAGGGGAATAAAAAATAGAGGCAAAGAAGAAAAGATCTGCATGAATCACATAAAAATTACTTTCTTGGTGTTTGATTTTAGTAAAAGGTTTTCGGAAACAGAAAAGTTAAGATGTAGGAATGCAATTTAACCATGGTTAAACTATTCTTGTCAATTTAATTTCATCATATGAACTTCCTTTTATAATAAAACAATTGAAACATTAGCAATTGTTCCTGCCTGAGGTCTGCTTTCCTCTCCTTCCAGAGTGTGTGGCTCATCCGCTAAGGGATTGTAGGTTTTAGTCTCTCTCTTTGTGAAAAAGCACCTGGTGCATCTGCACTCATCACTGCTGCTGTGAGAATTGAACCTGTGATCCGCTTTGACTTTTTCCTGACAAGAATTGTCATCTGTCTGTGGTGGTTCTGCCTGTGGTCCTCATTACCAGAGACCTGCTTGGGTCTGCCTCATGGATGACCCTAGCTCATTATGGCACTTCCACTTTTCTCCCTGCTCTCTCCAAACTCTTCTCAGACACACATATCCAGATACTCCTTCACATAGTCAATTATTTTCTGTTTTCATATTTCAGTTCATGTTCTTTTTACCACAGGGATCTGCTGTCTACTCTTGGCACCTACCTCTTATCTGCATGGACTATCATTTTTATTGGAGTGCCTTCCAGGAATACAGGAGAGCTTTAATGTAGGATAGAAACCTACAAGTTTCCAGACCTATGCCAAGCTAGTCTCTACCCTCTGTGTCAAATTCTCACCTTTAATACATCTATTATGAAATCAAAAAGTAAAAATCAATTCAGTGTTAGAATTTGAGCCACACTTTTCTTTTTGCAACTTTACTTTCAAATTCCTTAAAGAAAACAACATTTAAACTAAAGCTTTGAATCAAATTTCTGTGGCTCCTATTTGTGACACAGTTTGGTTGTGTAAAATAATGCAATGGGAAGTACAAAAATGTGATAGGAGGTGACAGATATATATGAATGTGGGAATTCAGAACAGAGGAGCTCTACATGAAGAAGACAATTTGAATACAATTCTAGTACATCAAAATAAAAACTACAACACAAAATGAATAGGCAAAAAGCACATAAATTCTTGTGTTTTAATTTCTTACTTTCTCAGCTGTTTAAGTGTAGCACTTTAGAAAAGTTCCAGTGCTATCAGACACAAGGTATTATTAGAGCACAAAGCAATACCTTACTCTTAAATTTGAGGTGCCTATAAGAAAACGTAGACTAAAGAACACACTAGCTATGAAATATGGGATAGCATTTTTTAAAAGACAAAGTAAAAATAACTGTAATTCTTTTTATTTCATGTTATCATTTTTTTTAATTTAATGTAATTTAATCTTTTTATTTTATCATTATTCTATTCTATTCTATTCTATTCTATTCTATTCTATTCTATTCTA